>NC_071256.1:34998229-35283229 GCF_023375685.1 Ictalurus furcatus
TTACTCACGTTACCGCTTTCGCCATAAAATAAAATAACTTGCACGATCACAAGGAAAAATCTGGACTTCCGTACACCCCCTAATAGAGAGTAGAGGGTCCCCCCCCCCCCCCTTCTCTGAATGATTGTTATATCTGAACCTCCTGTAGATGTCCCTGACACTCGTTCTAGCAGCACGTCCGTCCTCATCCTTGGCTCTTGTTTTCACGCGTCGCGGATGAAATTCCTGTACTTCAGAGTTTTGCCGCAAGTACCGTTTTAACACCTTTACATCAGTTAACGTATTTCTTCTAGGATCTCATTCATACAAACTAACATCCTTCTACGATCTCCACCCCAGAGCGATGTGTTCGGACAGCTTGTCGATCAAATAAGCTCTCTTTTTTTAAAAAAATAAATAAATAAATTTCCCCAGGCGCACGGCTCGGACGACAAGAACAAATCGGAGAAGGGGCGGAAAGCCGCCGCCAAACCGATGAAGATTATAGAAGAAGACGACGAGGACGCGTTCAAGGGCGGCTCCTCCGACAAGGTCAGTTCGCCGAGCTTTAACGTTACAGGTCCGAGACCTGTATGTGTATGTTCTCCCCTTCTTCCTGTGTGTGGTGCGGACTCATGGGATCGTATCCGCACGTTTTCCTGTTCGTCCGCACGTCACGTCATTTCGTGGCTTGATTGCTGTGTGGTTGTGCTTCGTGGCTTGAGCGCACGCACAAGGCTTCCTTGTGCACGAGCTGCTTCTTTGCTTCAGGCACCACGTTTATTTACAAACGAACAACTTTAAGTCTGTGGTAAATGTGTCTCTCTTTCCCTTAAGGAGCAAACTGACTCTGACCCAGAACCGTCCTCTGTGCAGCGGCTGGTGGCTGGAACAGTTGCAGGATTCAAATGGGAGAGCAGTGTAGGTGATAAACTCACACTCTGCCCTGCTTGAGACGCACTTTTTTGCTTTTTTCCCCCCCTCCTTCTTAAACCATGCTGACTAGGGATGCATCTATACCGATACCGTGATCTCTTACTCGTACTTGTAAAGAAAAACGCTCGGACGCTACAAGCTCATGTCGAACTTTGTTCTTGTACGTGCAGGCGCTGTATTAACTTAAGCTAGTCGGTGAAAAGTGTTTCTAGTTGCTGCGTGTAAAATTCAGACGTCTGCTTATTTGAGAAATATTTCATCTAATCCGCTCCGTCTGCGATTTCGAAACGCCGCAGAAGGCGTCCTGCTCGACCGCTCCGTTTTCAGCTCCGCCCCCACGACTCTCGCCACTCGGTCACATCCAGCCGGAGTCGAACGCACCTTTTTATCTGACAAAGCTGAGGTACAGAATGATGCCGTCAAGTATCGCCGGTAGAGAGAGAGAGAGCGCGTGTAAAATTTGAACGCGCACACTACCGGTCAAAAGTTTTAATACTGTTTTAAAAGCATCTCGGGGAAATCCCTCAAGAAATCGGGTGAGAAAACGCCAAGAAGATGATAAAATATTAAATTATTCTGATTTATTTTTGATTTTTGATTTTTTTAAAATTTTTATCACAACGTAATTCCCATAGTTCCATTTGTGTTACTCCAGAGTTTTGCTAACTTTATTATTATTATTCTGAAACGTGGGGAAAATAAATAAATAAATAGAGTGAGTGTGTGTAAACTTTTGACCGGTAGTGTCTATCTTCTAAAATGCGATTGTTGAGCACACTAGCTTATAGATATCCTTAAGGCTGCCATATTCGTATGGCACTAAAAGCCACAAAACGTCCATTTCGATGTCACGGGGATTTTAAGATGGCGTCCGTGATTGATTCATACGAAGCAGTTTACTCATTTCGGTATCGGTGTCTGGTGGGGGGAACGGTATTGATGCATCCCTAATGCAGACGCTTGTCCTTACACTATGGTGTGGTGACTGTGGCGGTCCTCCTGCTGTCGCCGTTTATACAAAAAGAAAAAAGTGCCCCTTAGTAGCCGACCTTTGTGCTAGCTTTCTGTTCATGAGTAATGTCTTGATGCTTTAATCACTAGTGGAAGCCGTTTTGTTAAACGAGTTTAACTCTTCCTAAGCTGCTCATACACTCACCGTCCACTTTATTAGGTACACCTATACGCCTGGGCGTTCACGCTGCTGCTGTACAGTTAGATAACCGCGCGAACGTGCCGGTGTCCCTAATAAAGTGGACGTCGAGCGTATATATACGGCGTGTTTCAAGCCGCCATACAGGTTAAGCTAATGTACTTCAAGGACTCGTACTTGTTTCATCCCGCAGCGATACGACAACCGCGTGACACCACGTGACCTTCATGTAAACGCCGTACGTAATAACACTGTTAAAAAAAAAACACACTAGGTTTTTCCCGGCAGTGGCACCGTCACACTCAGTACGCCGACTCAACAATAAAGCTGCGCCGATCTATCCTGCGCAGTCTAGTCGAAATTATGTATGATTTAAATTTTTTTACATTTCGAATTTTACTGAAGATGATCTCTGCAGAACAGAAGGTGGCGTTTTGGGGAGGGTTTTTTTTTTTTTTTTTTTTGAACGACTTGATCAAATTCCAGGAGAGTTTTCTTTGTGTATTGTAAAATATTAAATCGATTTAAAATAAATAAGATTTAACATGTTAGGAAACGGTAGTCTCTGAGGAAGCGTGTCTGAACATGATCTCTAGAGGGGCGGAAAGAAAACCCCCCCCCCCGGATCATCGTCGTCGTTATCCCAGCTGTGTAATTATACGAGAAGAATGGCTGAAGAATAAGACACTCAGTGTTGTGCTGTTCGAGGAAACTGATCATCGATTGGACGGTGTAATGGAGCGGAGTCACCGCTACCACCCCTACGTTTTTATTTCACTCGAACAGCTCCTACTGAAGTGTTTTATTCCTCTAGTACCGTGGCAGTATGCCACACTTTCTATTCATCGATCGACGACACGTCGTGCTTTTTGGCCGTTTATAGTTACGTGTAGTCTTGTGGAACGTCCACCAGGCAGGCCGGTTCCTTCGCCAGGATCTTACAGAGAACGCAATTAGACTCGGTTACAGCTTCGCCTCTGACCATCTTTACTCTCCTCACAGAAAACTTTATCGATTTCACACACGTTTCGATTTCACGCACACGTTTCAGTCCGTTTATGTTTCCGTGGACCGTCCCTGATTGAGTTGTTGCTATAGAAACCGGGACGGAGCGCGCACAAGGACGGGGTGTAGCACGTGCAGCAGCGTGAGAAACGTCGACTTGTGTTCTGCCGAGACGTCTGATGTCGGTACGTCGTCAGGGCAGCTTTTGTCGTTTTGCTGAAATACTAAAGACTGGGGGAAAAAAAACCCAGACGTTTTGTACTCGAGGGCCGCCCAGAGAGGCGTCAGAATCGGCTAGATGTTTACTGTTATATTTTTGTTTGTGTTGGGCTGAGTGACATCAGCGCATCTGCCAACTGTTTAGAGTGTGAAGTGTGATAAAGTAATTGCCTCCTCTTGTGTACGTAATCCTGCGTGTTTTTGTAAAGGTTTAAAGCCAGGGATAATCACGATCAGTGCGTTACTCTACAGTCCAGATAACAAAACAACAATATCCAAACTGCTAATAAATAAATTCAGCAAGAAGTCGCTCGATATCAGGGGGAACATAGTTAATCAGCCTCCACGAGATGTGGCGGTGGTTAAACGGCATCGCTGGGACGGTTGTGCGTATGCTTCGCTTTTTACACGTACGCTAGGATGCAAATTTCATCATCAGAGTACACGTGCACGTCCTGTACACGCGCCGCCAGATTTTTTCTAACTGTATGTACTTTGTCGCACGTGCGCATTTAATTCTTTTGCACTACTTGGTTTTTCCACAAGGTGGCAACAATGACTCAGGGATTTGATTCTCAAGGTAGTCGAAGAAAAAACGGAAGAGATTTGTATAATTCTAGCCTTAGAGTGTAAGCGCTAATCGTGGCGAGAGATCGCACGAGCATTGTTCTTCGTGTTGATGTCTCTACTTCGTCGTCGTCCTTCACACCAAAAGACCTGCTTTACTGCTCTGTACTGACTCTTGTAGGCCAGGAGCGGTAGTGCAAGTTAAGTAATGCGCATGCGTCGACCGCCTGTGTATGCGTACGTGTCAAACGGAGTTTACTTGGAAAGGCAATGCATACGTGTAAAAAAACGAAGTATACCAGAGGCTTAACGGAAGCTGTTCTGCCTGCAGAGACAGGAGTGTAACGGCAGCGCTTACGCACACCACTTATTCACCGCTGGCTTGGTTAGTTGTTTGACCAGATTCTCAAGGTGTTTTTGCTTTATGTCTGATTTCACTTCGAACGCAGCGTATGTTCACATGGAGGTTCCTCAACAGTAACGAGACACCATACAAGCCTCGATGCGTTTCATACGAGTGACGTCAACAATTCCTTTATCCTCCATGACCCCAACCAACACTACATTTCCAAAGATCTGTAGACGCCTGATCATCACACCCATGTGCTTGTTGAACATCTCATTCCTGATTTAGTCTCTGTTTTGCTGTTATAATAAGCTCCACTCTTCTGGGAAGGCTTTTCACTAAATTTTGGGGGTGTGGCTTTGGGGATTTGTGTTCATTCAGATACAAGTGCATTAGTGAGGTTGAGGTCAGGCGCTGATGACGGGATGGTGAGGAGGCTCCAGTTCATCCCAAAAGGTATTCAGTGGAGTTGAGGTCAGGGTTCTGTGTGGAACACTCGAGTTCTTCCACTCCAACCTTCTCGAACCATGTCTCCATGGAGCTGGCTTTGTGGACAGGAGCATGGTCATGCTGGAACAGGGTTCGGGGCCTCTTCGTTCCAGTGACAGGAAATTGTGATGTTGTAATTGTATGCTTCAAACTTGATGGTGACATGGTGTGGGTGTGATGATTGGGTGTCCACATACTTTTGGGCATGTAGCGTATAAAGATTTTGAACTTTGAACTTCATTCATTTTATTTAGCGTTGTTTATCGCAAATAAATGTCACAAAAGTCTGTACTGGGCCGTAAAAGTCTTAGCCTCTTGATTTATATTGCGCTTTTCAGAATTTCAACCGATTGGCACTCGTAATTTAATCCGAAGTCGTGTCGCTGGAGGGAAACGTGCTCCGCGTACGTAGTAGAAAGTGCTGAAGGGTTTTCCCCGGCCGCCTCACAACTGTACAAGGTCAAAACAAAGCGAAACAGTGTCGCAACAGGAAAAGGGAAAAGAAAAAATCTACCCGCTCTTGAACGGTTGAGTAGGCCAGGTTTCCGGCGAGGCTAATCTGCGCGTACAGGAAGCGCTCCTCTCCGCTCGATCTCGGAGGCAATTACTTTGTCCACGCTCTCTCTCTCTCTTGGCGTCTCGTTTACCTAAAAATGCGTCGCTGCGCCATGTCCGATCGGACCGATCCGATTCCTCCCGGCGCGCACGCGCGGCTGTACACAGTCCCACACGAGCAGAGTGTCGGCTCTTCACAGAATAGTTTCCAATCTAACTCTCTTCCATTATAGCCGGTAAAGGATGACCCACATTTCCATCACTTTCTGCTCAGCCAGTCTGAGAAGGTAAGAGGATGTGCAGAATGCTTTCAGTCAGCATTTCTTCCTGTCCTCTGTCTCCTGCACTTGACTTGATGTTTCGTTCTCACTCCTACTACGACTCCCCTGTCTCTCTCTTTTTCACTGCTACAGTGGCTGTCTTAGTGTGTATATATATATATATATAAAAAAAAAAAACCCCAAGTAGCTCAAGTTTTCCGTTTCGCTACGGAG
This sequence comes from Ictalurus furcatus, assembly GCF_023375685.1. Lineage (NCBI taxonomy): Eukaryota > Metazoa > Chordata > Actinopteri > Siluriformes > Ictaluridae > Ictalurus > Ictalurus furcatus. The sequence goes on from NC_071256.1 coordinate 35,003,970, forward strand.
GAATTTTCCCAGATTAAATAGTAATACTGAAAGTAAACGTGTTTTGGTTTAATTTGGCCCCAACTTTCTAGACCGATCAAATTCAGGACACGTTCTGATCGGGCGCCGTTTCCGACAGAGAAAGCCTGTCGCATGCAATTATTACGTCGGTCCCGAGATTCCCGGGGAGTCGGTCGGTCCTTCGTCGCTGTCCGAGACACAAGGCCCGCATTTACACTGCAGGTCTTGATGCCCAGTTCCCATTTGTTACCTATATCCGATTATTTTACCGACCTGCTTACATCATCATCATCTTTTAAAACTGACCCATATCGGATATCTGCGTCAGACGTCACCGGAAAAGCTTAGGCTGAAAAGGAAGTAAAAACGGAAGCAGACGAAAATTTAATACAGGTTTTGTTTTTCGCGCCATATTTAAAGGAAGCAAAACTCAGGACGGGAAAAAAAAAGATGGGCCTTGTTGAGAGTTGTGTTTTCGCGGTTGGGGTCCACCCGAGTCGACGTCGTTCGCCACCGTCGCTTTTTAAACGTTGTGCAACTCGCGTCGACGGGGGGATATCCGATCTGTCCTCTTACGTGGCGGACACGGACGCACATATCTGATTCATATCGGAATTATTCCCACATATGGACGAGGCCTGAAACGGATCTGAGACACTCTGAATCCGTGAGCTTTTTTTTACACGTTCATGCTTACACGTTCATGGGTCAGATCCGATCTGTGCCACGTTGGAGGAAATTATTGGAATTGGGTCACATGATCCATGTAGTTTAAACGCGGCCGAGGAGTCGCGTTCGGACTGCGAATGTGACGTGATGTCCTGTGCGTCCCAGATAACCTCCGGATGTGGTTTGAGTGATTGGATCACGAGACGCATTCGACCCCGTTCACGCCCGTGTGTAGCGCCATCTACTTGTGATCCGGTCACATTAATGCCAGGTACCAGCGGGAACTCTACAGCGAAGACAAACAACCTCCTCTTTATTTCGTTAATAATAATAATAAATATAGACAGTAAGCCAGGATAGTTAATGATCAGATGCTAGCTAGGGCCGGTACAAATATTTTTACAAACGTATATTTTTCCATATTGTTCTTTAAAATAAAAAGCCACGTGTGATGGCAGGATAACTCCTCAAGGCTGCGTTGAAAGTAAACGCACACTTTGTCAGTCTGTAAGAAATTCTGAACTCTCCATGCGATCCATGAACCTTCGTGCGCTCGTCAGGGCTCTCGAACGGATCACGTGACCTGCCGTATTGTGTGTGTGTGTGTGTGTGAGAATGCGACAGGTTCAATCTCAAGTTCTGCCAGTTTTAATGACGTTTCATTACCGATTTTTGTTGTTGATTGATTTTAGTCTGGAAAATTCCTCCTCACTCCTTGGACACGATGAATGTTTGTTGATGGGATAATGCACAGTGATGTCATATCTCTTTACAGCTGTTTAAAAAAAAAAAAAACAACAAAAAAACAGGGTACTTTTGGCCGACGGCGAGTCCTGGCCGAGTTTCCTCAACGTGCATGAGAGCTTTTTCTTTCCTGTGTAGTTAAACCCCCTTTTTCCTCTGCACACTGCTTCCCTGCTGCTCCCCGCTGCTTCCTGTCTACTCATTCAGTGGTGATTTGAACTTAATGATTATGTGAAAACAGAAGGAAAAGTTGTTGTGTTTTTAATTTTTAAAAAAAACGGGGGGGATGATGATTAAAAAAAAAAAAATGGCCTGTCGGTTGCCTCAAGCTTTCGTTTGGGTTGAACTGAAACAAGGTGCATGGGTGTGAAAGATAACGTTGTGGTGTGTAACGCCGGCTTCGTGGCTCTTCGTATCGGACGGTGCGGTGTGTGCACGGCGCCGACACGGCCGGATTCACTTCGGCGATAAGCTTCAGAGGCAACCTACTGACCAGCACAGAGCACCGTTAAAATCATTTGTTACGCTCACATCAGGTGATCTCAACCCATGATCTTCAGCGTAGCGGGGGCGTGCAGTGTCTCCGCCTCCCGAACATCACGTCCGATCGGCTCCTGTCTGCCATAGCTTTCTGTTTTTCCTTGTAATTGATTTCGTCCACTTTGTGCATGTCAGATCATTTCATTCTCGGAGCGTCATCACGAAAAACCGCGCCGCGTCAATCGACCCGGGCACACGTTTATTCGCAAATTCTTCGCAGGAGCGTTTACGCAAGAACTGTGGCGTTAATGAAGCGTAGCTGGCGGGGAAACGTTCCCAAGGCCTCCAACACGTTTCTGTACGTTTCCGCATAACGACACCCGCTAACGTGAACCTCGATCGATCGATCTGCTTCGTAACGTGTAATCATATAAACTTTCCCAAACGTGTAGGTCCATGTCAGTAAATCCGTAAGTAACGGCGCCCTGTAAAAGGAGCAGGCGATGTGCTGCGTAGGTTTATAAAACTCGTAGGTTTTATCGTAGTAATGACGATGTCGTTTTCGAGCTCCGCGTGTTGGTGCGGGGATAAACCACGGACGTCTCGACGATCCAGGTAGCTAACTGCGATGAGTGACGTATGTTTTCCTCTTCAAACTGTATAGGTGGTTAATGTATATACAGCTCGGCACGTGTAGGTGAGAAGAGACCACCCCAAGCAAGTAGGGATTTCAAGTTGAGGGGTGAGGTTTTATTTCACTTTTCCTTGGCCGGAGGTGGGAAATTACAAGTTGCGACCTCGAGTCGAATGCACCGTGTACTGTATGTACACTAGATCTCGCTTTAGATCAATCAGCGCTCGTTAGATCTGTAACTCTGTGACTAAACAGCTCATTGAATAGGAGCGAGGAGGATGTACGTCACTCAGTAACGCGAGTTATCCGGTTCTCTTGTAGCTTGAAAACGATGCGGTTCTTGCGTCCCGCTTCTGAATAAAGTCAAACGCGGTATCTGTACACGCCGCACTTGGGAGGCTCTCCATCGCTCTTCAGTCTCCATTTTTGTCCTTTTCAGCTCGTAGAAAGTTTGTGGCCGGCAGTAATTTCCGCCTGATTGGCGTTTAACGGCTACGTCCTCGTGAATCCGGACAGATCTGACGACCGCGTTCTCGTCCACGCTGACGGTTTCAAACGTTTTCCAAAAAAAAGTTTTTTGTTTCCAGTCGAATGGGTCACGTGACTAAAATTAGGAGCATCTGCGTTTCCTCGGCCCACACGTCAACGCGAAAAAACGCCGTTTCCGAATCTATCCACTCGGGAGAGCGTTTTCGGAAAGGCTCGACGTGGACGGAAAAAGACGCGCGTTCGGATGTATCCGGATTAACGTGGGCGTAGCCCAAGCCTGAGGAAATCATTTTCTCGCTACGAGAAACGTTTACACGCGACTGATTAAAGGAAGCTCAATGATCTGACTAAACACAAAAAAACAATGACGGCTACAAAACTACAGAATAAAACTGACGATGAAATGATCGGCTGATCTCCGGAGCAGACGTGGTGTTCGCACGGCGGCTGTAAGTGGTGAATAACGCTGGCGGTTTGCTGCAGTCTGTATGTGACAGGGATTTTTATTTCACAGCCAGCCTCTTCGATGGAGCCCATAAGCAAACGGTTGAAGATTATTGAAGAGGTGAGGTGCTTTTTGTTTCCCGTCTGTCGCTTCTGAACGGTTACATTGAGTCGGTAAATAACGTGTTGGTTACGTGCTGCTGTTATTGTTGTCTCGTTCAGGACACCGGCTCTACGTCCATTCAGGCTGCAGACAGCACGGCTCTCAACGGCAGCATCACGCCCACAGACAAACGGTACGCGCCGAGTGAACCGTCCACGCCACGATAAATCCGCTCGCGTGTGAAATCGTTAAACAGAATCCAAACCTGGGAAAATGTTACGCTGTTTTGCTCTGGCTGACTGACTGAACAGGTTAAACCCAGAGCCGACCCTTTTTGTCTTCTTTTCTCTCACGAACAGGATAGGCTTCCTCGGACTCGGACTGATGGGCAGCGGAATCGTCTCGAACCTGCTGAAGATGGGCCACGTCGTGACCGTGTGGAATCGCACGGCGGAAAAAGTACTGTTACCGCGCGAGATTCGATTCTTTTTATCGTGATCACGGCTCGTCCTGAAGAGCATCGGGTTACCGTTAAATATTATCCTTTATGTGTTTACAGTTCAGTGTTGTGGAAACAAGGTCGCCCTTATGATCCAGCGTGATCTTGCCGTCCGCTCTCATTCTTTCTCTTGGAGTTCATACAGCTTGTGATGTTACAAAAAAAAAAAAAAACCCAAAAAACATAGCGGATGTTGCAAAGCACTGACACTGGAGACTCCTTCCCAAAAGCTTAAATCCACGAAATTCTAATTTTTTGAGATGCGCATGTGTGTAGCATGGCTATGGAAAAGAAATGAATTGCTCCAGGTGTGTGTGTGTGTGTGTGTGTGTGTGTGTGTGTGAGAACGATCTCTCGTACAGAGATGAAAGTGCTTTGCGACCGGTGAGTCAGAACGCGTTTGAACGCTGGATCGTGAAGACGGGTCGCTCTTTTAAATACAGCAAGCTCCACCCTGCCGAAAAGTCCCGCAAATAACGAAATAATGAATCGTCTCGCAGCGAAGTCTCATTAGAGATCAATCATCATGATGTTCTTCTTTCCTGCAGTGCGACTTGTTCATCCAGGAAGGCGCCAGGTTAGGACGAACTCCAGCTGAGGTGGTGTCCATGTGCGACATCACGTTCTCCTGCGTATCAGACCCCAAAGCTGCCAGAGATGTAGGTGGACACGTGATCCAGCGCTCTGCAACCTCAGCTCTGTTTCCGTGTTTGTGGTCTTGGATTCTGGTGTAGATCAAATGTGAAGACTAGACCGCTACGGTCTTCACCGTTTACACAGTTCAGAAGTTTACGTTCTTCAGGGTTGATTAAATAAAGATTATTTTATTAGACTGAGGAAGTATGAGAATCTTGTGTGTCCCTCGTTAGAATGGTTATTATTCAATACTACTACTACTACTACTAATAATAATAATAATAATAATAATGGTATTGGCCAATGCTGAGACCCATCTGATATGTTTTTCTTTAAAAAAAAAAATGCTTTTTAAAAAATAAAGCAATTATTTTTTAATGCAGCTTTCGCACAAAAATCACTTTCACTACAAATTTAATAAAGTATAAATATAACACAGTCCTAATTTTAAAAAAAAATAAAAAATACAATCAGGACTCTTCATATTATGGTCAAACATTTCCACTTCCAAAAAAAATATTTCCAAATTAAATTTTCCTTTTGTTAAAGAACAAATTAGAAATATGTTTTTACATTATTTATTTATTTATTTATTTATTATTCTTAGAATAGCTGGAGTCAGATCGGGTGCCATCACTATTATTATTTTTTTTTAAAAAGTTTCTTAATGGAATTATTTATTCATATAGTTTATTTATTTTATTTTTGAAAGAATTGTTATTAATTCGGTAGATTTTCGTGTTGTGCTTCGTGCCTATTTGCTTTGATCTTTCTAACACTGTCCTTTCCCCCCCCCCCCTCTCTCTTCTCTTTTGATTAATTTTTTTCAATTCCAGTTGGTTTTGGGTCCCAGCGGTGTGTTGCAGGGAATCAGACCCGGAAAGTGTTACGTGGAGATGTCCACTGTTGATCCCGAGACCATTACAGAGCTCTCGCAGGTACGTTTCTGTGAATTAAAGCTCATACGAGTTTATACTTACACACACACGGAGGAAAGAAAGAAGTGAGGAAACACCCTGACATGTAGAAGAAGGAGGGTGAAAGTGTTTGTGTTAAGAGGAAATGGAGGAGCTGTGCAGTGAGAGGTTACTCTAGGGCGCTGCACAGTTTGGGCGTCGAGACGTGTGACCTACGTACACATCTTGTGAAGATCCTGGTTGTTTTGGGGTTGTTTTTTTTTTTTTTTTTTTTTAAAGATTTAAGGAAAAAAGTAAATTCATCATTTAAATAAGGTAAAGACACATCCATCATCTCAACATCGTCACGTGGAGCTTGGATGCTCACCAGGACGACATCAGCAGGACGTTTTTGTTTTTAAACCCGTGATAAATAGACGTTCTTAATATTCCGCTTTTCATAGATGGCGTTCCAGGGTCCGATCCTGAGCTTGGGTTCTTGTCTGTACGGAGTTTCGCATGTTCTCCCCGTGTTAGTGTGGGTTCTCCGGTTTCCTCCCACTGAAGAAATGTATATCGTCCCTTAGGTACGAATGGGGGGGGTGACTGGACACGCGCACATCTAGTCGTTAGCGGTGGCTACGAGTCGCCGTATGTGTGAACGTTAGAGACCGTGATGTCTGAACGAAGCAAATGAGCAAAAACTACACTGTACTGTCATCTTCCCAGTGTGCAAACAAGCTGCATGTGACGTCACTGTGATATAATTAGTGTGTGAGAGAGCGAGTGTGTGTGCTATCTGGGCGTTGTCTTGTACAACTCCTGTGAAGTAGAACTAGAAATTAAAGTAAACACCAACACTGATATTAAAGTAATGATGGATTCTTACTCCGAGTCGTTCCCATCGTTAAGACGGGCGAAGAGGATCACTAAATATTCCTCCTACTGATTATTTATTTATTTATTTATTTATTTATTTATTCATTTTTACGCTCAGCCTTTAAAGGAACATCCTAATAACGGTTTTATTCTAATACAGCTCTTTAAACCGATAAAGCGCTTTTTCCAGCCTCGTCTGTCCTCCCTGTGCGTGCGCTCTGCCGCTTTACTTGAGATTTTCGGATGTTTTTAAAGGTGATCACGTCCAGAGGAGGCCGGTTCCTGGAAGCTCCGGTTTCAGGGAGTCAGCAGCTTTCCAACGACGGCATGCTGGTCATCGTCGCAGCGGGAGATCGGACCGTTTACGAAGACTGCAGCAGCTGCTTCCAGGCGATGGGCAAAACCTCATTCTTTTTAGGTACTTTTAAATAAAGGACGAACAAACCTATCGATTTTACTCGGACTGTGATTCTAATCCACTCGGGAAGCGGTGTTAACGACGCACGCCGTTTTTAAATGAGATCTACGTCCGGATGAGTCGATAAGAGCACGGATATCCGTGAATCTTTCACTCTGGGAGGAGGACTTATGATTTGAAAATGTTCCTGCTTGACGCCTCCGTATGCTCCGGTCGTGCCGGGATATTACGGCAGCGTCGTATGGACAGAAATGATATACGTGCGAGTTGCTGGATATGACACTGATTTATTTGAAACACAGTCATATTTTCAGATATGTAATACTGTAGATAATACTCGAGCGATCATCAGAGCGTCTTCAAACAGGACTGAGTTAAAACGGCGAAACGAAAGCCAGACGATTTCTTAGGGTGTGGACGGAGTTTAATATACTCTAGTGACGTTTTGTAGAACGGTCTGGTTTTGCAGTACGGCTGTAATTAAGTTGTCGATGTAATGATGTGTGTGTTTTTAGGAGAAGCGGGCAACGCGGCGAGGATGATGCTGATCCTCAACATGGTGCAGGGCAGTTTCATGGCCACCATCGCAGAGGGGCTGACCCTCGCTCAGGCCACCGGCCAATCACAGCAGACCTTCCTGGACATTCTGTGTCAGGGGCAGATGGCCAGCACGTTCGTGGACCAGAAATGCCAAAGTGAGCAGTCTTTACATTCATTTGTACCACTGTACTGTTTCACTAATTTCTTTGTATAAACGTTTACCATTTATTTATTTTTTTTGTTTGTTTATTTACCTCGCTCATTGTCCGAACTGCGTAATACCTCAGCTTCAGCCTCGTTCGCCAAGACCGCACGTCACGACCCTTCAGTCTGTGCTGAAGCGAGTTTGGGCTCGGATCTGTTTACGCTCCTAGCTCACGCTGTATTTTATTTTATTTTTTTAATTTCAAAGCCGAGCTTCTCTTCTTTTTGCGTGCTGCTGTCAGGGAAATGTTCGAGTCACGAGCCGAGCTCGAGGACGATTTGTTAAGATGATTAAGGCTGAGCTGCAGGCTTTCAAAGATGTTTTAAAAAGATTCCAAAGAAAGTAAAATTTCATTCTGTGGAAGTGAGAAAGTAAGTGTCAAGACCTTAAGACTGTGTAATAAATTATGTAAATGATGGGGATACAGTGCCCTCCACTAATATTGGCACCCTTGGTAAATATGAGTGAAGAAGGCTGTGAAAAATTGTCTTTATTGTTTAACCTTTTGATCGTTTGTTCAAAAAATTCAGAAAAATACTCTGCTCTCATGGATATCAAACAACTGCAAACACAACACGGGTTTATAAAAAAACAAAAAAACAACTTTGTTAAATATAGGTGTGCAACAATTATAGGCACACTTAGTCAATACAGTACTTTGTGCTCCCTCCCTTTGGCAAGATAACAGCTCTGAGTCTTCTCCTATAATTCCTGATGAGATTGGAGCATACATGGCGAGGGATCTGAGAGCGTTCCTCCATACAGAATCTCTCCAGATCCTTCACATTTCGAGGTCCACACTGGTGGACTCTCCGCTTCAGTTCACCCCACAGGATTTCTATGGGTTTCAGGTCAGGGGACTGGGATGGTCATGGCAGGAAACCATTTTTGTGTTGATTTTGATGTTTTGGATCATTGTCCTGCTGGAAGATCCAACCACGGCCCATTTTAAGCTTTCTGTCAGAGGCGGTCAGGATTTCATTTAATATCTGTTGATATTTGATAGAGTCCATGATGCCATGTATCCTCACAAAATGTCCAGGTCCTCTGGTGGAAAAACAGACCCAAAACATTAAAGATCCACCTCCATATTTAACCGTGGGCATGAGGTACTTTTCCATATGGCTTCCTCTCTGTGTGCGTCAAAACCACCTCTGGTGTTTATTACCAAAAAGCTCTATTTTGGTTTCATCTGACCATAGAACCCGATCCCGTTTGAAGTTCCAGTAGTGTCTGGCAAACTGAAGACGCTCGAGTTTGTTTTTGGATGAGAGTAGAGGCTTTTTTCTTGAAACCCTTCCAAACAGCTTGTGGTGATGTAGGTGACTTCAGATTGTAGTTTTGGAGACTTTCTGACCCCAAGACGCATCTAACTTCTGCAATTCTCCAGCTGTGATCCTTGGAGATTTTTTGTCCACTCGAACCGTCCTCTTCACAGTGCGTTAAGACGATAAAGACACACGTCCAGTTCCAGGTCGATTCATAACATTTCCAGTTGACTGGAACTTCTTAATTATTGCCCTGATGGTGGAAACGGGCATTTTCAATGCTTGTGCTATTTTCTTATAGACACTTCCTATTTTGTGAAGCTCAACAACCTTTTGCCGCACATCACAACTATATTCCTTGCTCTTACCCATTGTTATGAATTATTAAGGCAATTTGGCCTGTGTGTTACCTCATATTTATACCCCTGTGAAACAGGAAGTCCTGGTTGAACAGCTTCCTGTTCCTAGTAAATGTCAAATACCAATGGGAATATACTTCAAATATATTTTTCTCAAATAAATTCATACGGGTGCCAATAATTGCTGCACACCTATATTTAACAATTTTTATATATATATATAGATATATAATCCTCTTTTGTTTGCAGTTGTTTATCCATGAGAGCAGAGTGTTTTTGTGAATATTTTTTTTTAAACAATAAACAATTTTTCACAGCCTTCTTTACTCATATTTACCAAGGGTGCCAATATTAATGGAGCGACTTGAATCGGAAAGGAATTACCAGTGTTTAGTTCTCCTAGTTGCTATTGCACCACTAGGGGGCAGAGTGTGACTGGAAATGATGTAAATTCATACCTAGAATATTTTATTGACGGAAGGAATTTGCTTACGCCGAGACGTATGAACGAACGTGTTGGGGAAAGAAAAAGTTAAACCGATTGTGCCATTTTGAAGATCGTACATTAAACAGATCAAAACAAATCTATATAATGTGCTGAAAATCACGGTCTACTTAACGTTAGATTTAGGATGTATTTAAAGTGCTACGTTCGAAGAGTTCGAATGTATTCTTGTTTACGAGATCACGAGCGCCTTCGTGTTGCCATTACTGCGAAAGTACATTTCAAATGCGTGTCAATAAATTAGTTCGATCCACGTGCGCGGACCGGTTTAGTGACCTAAACGTTACCACGTGACGCCTCGCTCGGTGACCGTTTCGTCCGGCAGATCTTTCCAACCATCGCGTCCTGTTCTGTAACTGATGACGATACCACAGCGCTGTTCTTCATTCTGATTGGTCAGATAGCAGCAGCAGCTCTGACGGCAGGTCTCTATACTACGTTATCGTTTCTATAGCAACAGCTCGTTCACAGGGACCCGTACGGCGGGCGCTCTGCACGAACGCGTTGAAAGACGTGGAATCGGTCGCTGATGAAATGGGTTTTTGTTTAATGTTTCTAGACGGAGTCTCCAGTGTCAGCGCTCTGTAACTTTAAGTTTTCTGGCATCTTCCCGATAGAGGAGTTTACTTTGTTTGTTTTTTTTTTGTTTGTTTGTGTTTTTTTCCATTTATTTATATATATTTTTTAACGGTTTGTTGGTAACGTGACGAGCCGGGTTTTATTTGCCCGGTTAACTTCGAGGCTGGCGAGAGAACAGCTTTCTGTAGCCGCTATAACGTAAGCGAGAGCAGGTCACATGACCACAATGTTGATTTCTTTTCTGTAACAACATGCACCAAAGTGTTTTATTCCTTTTATTCCTTCTGTATGCATCGTGCACCTTTTTATAAGAGATTTTCAGTACTATAGCACTGTTTATGGGGGGAAAAATCGGGAAAAGCTGATTGTTTGTTTGTTTTTGTTTTTTTTTCTTCCTCCAGATATTTTGCAGGGCAACTTCAAACCAGATTATTACCTAAAACACATTCAGAAAGATTTAAGGTTAGCTATTTCGATGGGAGACTCTGTTAATCACCCTACACCGATGGCGGCCGCTGCGAATGAGGTAAGAAAACTGTGTGTGTGTGTGGGGTCTGTCGTTCAGTTCCCCACTCACTACTTTTAGTTCCTACGAGCAGTTATTTCCAGTTTCCCGTTTAACCCGAAAAAAAACAGAAGAAAAACATATAACCGCGGTTTCGTCTTTACCCTCTCATATACAGCATCGTTAAACGTGTATCCGACTCGACTAGCATTAACTGTGAAGTATATAACATCAGTTATTTATTACGGATATACACTACCGGTGAAAAGTTCACACACGCGTTCTTTACTTTATTGTTATTCTAAAATGTGTGGGGGAATAAATTAATCAACCTATATAAAGTCGTCAAAACTCTGGAGTAACACAAGTGGAGCGATGGGGATTCTGTTGTGATTTTAAAAAAATCCTAAATAAAGCAAAATAATTGAGTATTTTAGCATCTTCAAAGTCGACGCCCTTTCTCCCTAGAATTTCCAGAAATGTTTTCTCGAACGATTTCTTGAGGGATTTCCCTGAGATGATTTTTAAACAGCATTAAAGGAGTTCACACCGACGCCGGACTCTTCATCGGCTGCTTTTCGGGAGATTTCTCTCCGAGTCGTCCGTTTTCTAACGAAAGAAACGAATACGTCGGCGCGATTATAGTTTTGTCCACGACACCGATTTCACACGTTTAATCACACACCTTCAGATCAGACGGTGTTTAAGATCATGAGAAACACTTCAGTCGAGTGTCCACAAACTTTTGAGTGGTAGTGTGTCAGTTTTTTGACGGGGGGGGGGTCATTAAATATAACGAACTGAGTGTAAAATCTAACGCTTTACAAAATATGTTGATTATAATAATTAGACGGGGATTTAAAACGCTTCCCTGCACCGCGCTCGAACCGAGTACTCCGGGATATTTGTGCGTTACGGTTTACTTTCAGCTTCAGTAAGCACATCCTGCTCATAGGGCTGGGCGATAGATCGATATAATATCAATACCCTGATACACTTTTCTGAGATATCGTTGGTATGGTGGTATTTTTGTAGGAATTGTAGAGATGTCCTTTACCTAATGTACCCTATCTGCTGAGGAGGGGAGTGTGTGTGTCTTTTTATATATATATATACACACACACACAATCATTCTAACTGATAAGTGTTAAGATGTGTGTGAAAAACCATGCCGAGGTTAAAAGAATGATGAAATTTAAATTGAATTCATATGAAACTCCCAAAGACGGATGAAGAGCACTTTATTTATTTCATTGTTTTACAGACGAATAGTTCAGTAAGAAGAAGAAAAGGAAGTGAGGCTTACGGAGGGAGCCGATATTATTTGTGTGGTGGTTTATTATGGTTCCAGCAGTGACACTGATGTAGTAATGCTGTGTGTGTGTGTTGGTGATATTTACATGCCCACTGTGTGTGAAGTGGAACGAAGCGTGTTGTTTTTAAACGCTGTCTGTGTTTCTGCAGGTGTATAAGAGAGCGAAGGCGCTGGACCAGTCGGACAACGACATGTCTGCAGTCTACAGAGCTTATATCCACTAATCCCTGAAGATGTGCTCGGAATTCTGGACCACAGTCCCCCTCTTTCTCCGTTTTCTTCCTTTCGGTTTGTGTGCGCTTGAGTTTTTTTGTTCCGCTTTTCCCCCGTCACGGCCTCCCCTCATCGTTTGCAGCGCGTTGTACTGACAGTTGTGCTCTCCTCCTCTGCGGGAGGGGGTTTTACGATGGAGGATGGAGGTGTGTGTGTGGATCCGATTCGGTCCACTGCAGCTGGTTTTATTTTGGGACGCACCGATTTCTCTCGACAACAATACAAACGTCAGAGGTCAGCGTATCCTCCAGCGCTGCCGCTTCCTTCCTTTAAGGAGCGTGAAAGCTTGTGACTCGGTGCGTGTATCGAGAGGACGTCCTGTTCGCTGCTTAACCAGAGAACATATTGCATTTCCCCCTCAGTGCAAACCCCCCCCCCCCAAAACCAGTCGCTCATCCCAGACCAGCTCGCATTCGAAACCTATTTTTAATTTTACAATCGGCCATTTTGTCTCGCCGCGTCTTAAACCACATCAGGAAGTCTGTGAGGGATGGAGTGGGGGGGGGGGGCCATTAGAGTGACACAGACTTCCTTTAAGATTGAAATAACGATTGTAACGAGTCGCAGCTTTTAGTCGAACGCAGCACTGGTCATTTCTGACCCGGAGGGGTCGGGGAGTGACCCGAAAACGCCCCTCAAATCCGATCTCAGCGAGTGACGTCGAACCAAAATGGCCGCTCGCAGCATCAACAGTACACACAGCAGCACGTCTTTACCTTTATACGAGTTACGCTGTGTGTGTACACACAAGTATTTACTTTAGATCAATCAACATGGACGTAATGGCTTATTAAATCCGTAACACTGACTGAACAGTTCACAACTGTGTGTGTGTATACAGTATAAGGTAAAGAAGTGCTGGTGTGTTTTACTGTCGATGCGAGCGGCCATTTTGATTTTCCGTGTCACTTGCTGAACTCTTGAGGAGACCCACCCTGAGTTTTTGTTGGAGCTTTATTCGAATGCAGCTTGATGGAACAAAGCGTTACGAGACCGATCTCGAGCGTGAGGAATCGGATCGGTGCGTCCTTTTTATTCCCCCCACCACCAATTTTTATTTTGTGATCTCCTGCTTTCTTTCCCTGCGTTCCCTATCTCTGTAATCATCCTCGTCCAGAACGGCGCAGGCTCCAGGAGCATGAAGACGACGCCACTGCATTGCCTTAATATCCTAACTCCCCACACACACAGATGTATTTATTTATTTTAAATCTCTCGGAATCTCCAGACTAAAGTTTTGGCCCGGCAGTGAGGTTGAGATCGCTCGTTTGATTCTGCCTTAGAAAAGAAAATGTGATTTATTTCGTGTGGTTTTTTTTTTTTTAATTATTATTCTTACGCTTGTATTAATCTCGTGTCGAAAGTCCGGCTGATTTTTGTTGACAGCTGATTCTGTGAAAGGCTTTTTTTTTTTTTTAATTATTATTTTTTAAATGTGTTTTCACATTTTGCAGATGTGTAAGCTAAGCTGTGGATCGATCTGAAGAAAACAGAGTTTAATTCACGTGTTGGAGGAAGTGAAGATCTCCACAGAGGTTTTTGTTCTTGTTTAATATATAGGCGAGGTCAGGTCAGTAATGGGTTCTTGATTTTGTCTGAGACACACTGGTCATATTTTGAATTTGGCAATCTGTTGAAGTTGAATCGTTGTGGAGATTGAGCACATCTGTAATCGTTTATCCGTAAATTATAATTTGTGCTTTTTTTTTTTTTCCTTTTTGTGGTCATTGGTTTTAAAGTCTGAGTAAATTGTCAGTGAGAGAGAGAGAGAAGGTGTCTGATGTTGATGGAGGTACAGTATTGTTTTTTTTTTAAAGCAGAAAGGGGATGGACTTTTATTAAAGCGTGTAACGAGAGCGTTTTCAGGTTACCCGTCACAACATAACCCCTTGCTTTTAGTTTCCACCGCGCTGAACCGCTTTAACCCGAGTCTTAAACCTAGTAATCGGCTGTTTCTGTTTTCTTTCGTGATCGGAATTATTTCCTGTTGATTTTGTGAGTTCGACAGTCGTTCTAATGACCATGTAACACCACGGCTGATTCCACTTTTTTTTGTTCCGCAAAGGAAGGTGATGGCTAATTGGACAGATATTTATCATTTCTTGTAAATGTGAGAGTCACGTTTTATTGTGCAGTCCACTGAATCCTTCTCCGAATAAACAAACCAATGTCCAATTTAACCGTGTGTTCCATCCTTGTTATGTTAAAACTGTCTAGAATTATTTTATTCTTCCCATTAGGGTTACGACTAAACACTACAGAAGGCTTCAAACATTCAGCCAATCTGATGGGAACTGAAGAGCACAAAGAAACATGATTATTCAGGGTCAAGGTTAAAACTATGGGGGGGAACAAATGAAGTACTTTTGACCCAAAGCAGCTCTCTGGTGCAGCCTGATGGAAATAAATTCAACTCCTGGAACATACAAGTACTTATTAATTTATTTACACAATTTAAAATACACAAATACAGTGGCAATACAAATGAGGAGGAAAATAAAACCTTCCCAATCAGGAAGATTCCCATCATTCCATCAGATACAGCACAGTGTGGTGATTGGGTGATGATGAAATCAGTCAAAAGGAGGAGAAACAAAAAAAAAAAGAAAGAAAAAGAGGAAAACCCAGAATCTCTCGCTCCCAAAATATGCTCTCGCTCGCACCGGCACAGGAGCCACTTGTGTAAATATTAGTGAAGAAAAAAAAGAAGCAACTTTTATCATCCTTCTAAACACTACAGTCTGCCCCACACACTACACACATACACACAGAGACAAACAAGAGGCTACGGGGGGAAAAAAGGTACCTCGTGATCAACTACACGTCCTATATACATGACGACAGAATGAAAGTTCTCTCCGCACTACACACACACGCCCCCATCCCGACTACAGAGAAACGCCTAAACACTCAACTACAGTGAAGAGCCTGCCGCTTTCCTTTCTACAACGCCGAGCCCCGCCCAAAATCCAGCCGCTTAAAGGGCACGGATGACTTCGTCATTATTCAATCCCTGGACTTAAACTGTCCCATGAACCCCAAATCAACATGCTACAATCCTTTCACACAAACACACACAACATGAATCCCAAACCTCACACAGCCATGTGATCGAGAGAGAGAGAGACCGGACTACGGCAACGTGAACTTCACAGCTTCTGGGAATGCAAGAGGGGAAAGAAAAAAAAAAAGAAAAATGATGTGAACGCTTAAAAACGTGAAAGAACTGCGGTGCAACTGCATTGTATTCACGCCTCACAACAAATAACAAACCGCAACGTCAAAACGCTGGTTATTTCCACACGACAGATCTGATCTAAAGTCTCAAAAAAAAAAAAAAAAAGTAAATCAACACCTTTCGATTCGGCTGAGATTTCCAGACCCCCCCCAAAAAAATGTACAACAATATTCGTTATCAAACGGAAGAAAAAAAATGAACACGATCCTGTTTTCTACTCTCCGCTTTCCTCCACCTGGATTTTTAAATTTTATTTAAAACGTTAACTCCCATGAATCAGCACACCTGCAGCTGGTGAAAACTGAGTTTAATCTTCGTTAATAAACAATAGATAGAGAGAGAGAGGGAAAAAAAGGATTAAAAAATTAAAATCATAAAGAAAAAAAAATCATCAGTTCAGAGAAACACAAGATCGATGGCTATCAGTAAGTACAGCTCCGTCTGAGACAGAGTAGAGGATTTTTTTTTTTGCGCTGATCGTGATGGCTTCGCCCACTGCAAAGGCAGAGAACCGTCATTACCCCCCCCCCCCCCCGTAAAGCCCCGCCCCCTTCAGAGGTCTTTGTAGATCAGAGTGAAGAAGCACGTGGAGACGACGTGCCTCAGCTGTTTGATTTGATTTCCAGTGTGGCTGCGTGAGTGTGAGTGCGAGTGTCTCCGTCTCCCTCAGTGACAGTTTGTGTTAGTGTGTTGAGGAAAATAAAAGAAAAGTCGAGTCGAGTCTGTGTGTGTCTTTGATTTGCTCAGGGCGGCTGCGCAGACGCTCATCGAGGAACAGCAGACTGCAGGCCGCTTGGAGTGACGCGGGACAGAGCCTGACGGAACACAAACACACACACGGTCAGCGTTATCACACACACACTCTGCGCTGGGGGTGAGAACTTTTAAAAACTAAAATCCTTCAAATTCAGGAGTCGAAAAAGAACCCATGCGGACTTATTTCCGTCAGTGGGGAGAAGGTGAAGGTGATGGTGATGGTGATGGAGAGAGAGAGAAACACTGACTGTTTTAACGTGCGCTCCTGAGGCCGGCTGCACCAGCTGAACGTTAAGAAGTCGGGTGTGGTCTCTACGCCGGGTTTAGCTACGTCCCACCTTGTGATAAATCTTTACACCTGTTGCACTGTCTAAAACTACAACCAGGCCCAGCGTACACGATGTGCGTTCTACCGCCGCGATAGCTGCCACGCCATTCGCGTCGCTACGGTTACAAGCTTACGTTTGCTGGCGACTACGAATGGATTACGAGTGAAACAAGAAAGATGATCGAACTCTACAGTAAGTACATGTGTATTTTAATACACGAACAAAACGATGAGGTAAAAACAAAGAAGGGAGAAGAAAAAAAAAAAACCCAGACCCCAGCAGGAAGTCGAGATAGGAAGTGAAGAAATAAAAAAAAAAGGGAAAGACCTTGGAAATGAAATCTGTGAATAAGTTGTCTGTCCCTGTATACATGCAGAGGATTGGTGCACACGCTCTCATTCCTCTCTTCTTATATTATATACAGTCTCTTCTGTATATCAGATGTTAGATGACTGGGTGTAGGATTTAGTCGGAGACGCAGCACTACGTCACGCTGGGCATGTTTCCGAACGAGGGCGCAAAATTAACAGTGTTCGTTCGTCTTTTTCAGGAAACACGCACTGCTCCAATCCAACAGGACGTCATCGCTTTAATAATACGAGTGTGAAACACGTCGCTGTTACTAATATCTGGAGCTGATCGAAAACAGGAAGTGGAAAAGACGACGACGACGGTATTGGGGTTTGTCCCAGTCACGTGAAGAGACGGCTGAGGAGGAGCGACCGGCACATTTCCACTCGAGCTCCTGGAGGAGTTCCCGTTCTACTAAACACACGTTAGTCATCTCTTGTTGGTCAAACGGACGCTGGAGCGTTCAGACCATCGGTACGGTACGTCTGTAGAAAAGGAGCTACTCTGGAGCAGGAACTGAAATGGTCTCCCAGGGGACACGGAAAAACCTTCTAAACCTAAACGTTCAAATCAACAACTTATCAATTTCATAATAAAGAAGCAGAAGATATACTTACACACTTATGGACAGGTTTATACTTAAGAGTAAAGCATGATGCCAAGCAGCAGTAAAGCAGAAATAAAATCGTTTGCATGCACACTACACACACACACAGCATGCCAGAGAAAGACCAGGAGCCTCGTTTATGTGAAGTCGAGAAACGATGCATCGATTATCTTCTACCACACAGCTAACAGTCAGGTGTAGGTGAATATTTTCAGCCGAGCGTTCACCCTATCGCCTCTCTCTCTCCCGTCAATCACAGCGACACTAGCCCGTCGTGCCTGCCTGTGCGCCCATGTACGTGTAAGAGAACGGACAGCGCTTCCATCAGAGCGAGTTATGCTTCCCTGTGATGAGAAGATGTCTGCAGGCGTCTCGGCATCACGTCTCAAGACCGCCGGCGTCCTTCCACCTCAAGTGTGAAATGATCGATTATTTCTATAACGTTAAACAGTTATGTTGAAGGTTGCCAGTTCAAATCCCAGGAGTTACCGATGGACCCTTTAACGTTAACGTTTAAACGTATTCAGCAGACCCAGGAAGTGTAATGATTTATTTAATATTCACTAAATAAGTTAAAGGTAAAGAAGGGGAAAATAATTTTTAAAAAAAAGGTTCATCGTGATATATCGAAACTACATCGTCAACAAATATACTTCGCTCGGCTTCTCAGCAATTAAGGATTTATCTTGAAGCTAGATCTTTACGATTCTGGACCACGGTAAGACTCGTGATGCAGCCCCCGTCGGTTTATAAACAAGGCCCCAGGTTTCAGGTCGCAGGAGCGCGGGGTCGGTGAAGGCGAGCCGACTTTTAATCGTCGTACCTGCGTGATCGGGGCGCTCGAGAAACGCGCACCAAGCACGCAAGCGGGGATTAAAAGAAGAACGTCCGCACTCGAGCAGCTCGGCAAGGCTGAAGGCGGTTAAAGCGGCGCGGAGAGATGTGAGAAAAGCACACGGATTAATCCTAGTCCTTCACTCCACCTCCACAACACCTCACACACACACAGCATTCGGGAGCTCAACGTTTCGTTTGGAATGATTTTATAAAGTGGCGTTTCCTAACTCATTTTCAGAGAAAGGCTGCAGCTCGTACGTTTAAATTCTGATTAAGTGGGATTTTTACCTGAAAGCTGAATATGTTACTATATATATATATATATATTTATATATACAGTCAGTTATGTGAGGAGAGCTCCAGATAGACGTGTTTCATGGCAGTCGCATTAAGTTATTAATATTACTGGAAGGATACAGATCCAGCAGATGGGCTGGTGGGAATTCAAGTCCATGTAGGGCCAAAACTCCAACAGCACACCGATTCATTTTCTGTTCCCACGCTATTAATGCAACGAGAGATGCTTTAGATTATGTGTTTTGTTTCACGTTGCTTTAATAGTGAGCATAAGAAGTGGAATTGATGTCCTGTTTAAAGCCCCTACTTGATCTGTACTGGTATAAGGTTATATTTCCATATTACAGTACAGCATCATCATCAAACCAGTCTGAAGCTCGTCTCAATCTTTCAGCTATAGGAAGCCGGCTCGATCCTAAACGCTTGTGGACGGGACACATTGCGTCGCTGTGTGCTGTTAGTTTGCATCTTCATCTCGGATTTAAAAAATAATAACAAAAAGCCACTGTGAGTGAAGAGCACCGCAGGGCTGTGGTCTTTGTTTAAATCGATCGTTTGTTTTTAATGCCTTGTGGGTGATGACGGACGTCTATCCATCATCTACATACGACTTCAATCCGTCTATTTACGGTTATAACCGTTATATCATCTTCACCGTTACAGCACTAAAAAAAAAAAAAAAAAAAAAAAACACCGGATGTATGTACATTATCCATTTAGAAACTTTTAACCAAACATTTAAATTTCACTCTGATCTAATATCACACGACTCACACAGATACAAACCACATTCCGGCGTTTAGTGTGGCAAATTATTTTAATTCCGCTGCATTTTCCCCCCCTCACACGAGTCATTAGTGAAGGCAACGGATCCTAACAGGAAAAACGAGCCAGAGAAGAAACGTCTCGCTTTTCAAAATGAAAAATCGCAGGAAAAATATTTGACGTGGCGAAGATAATGAAGCTAATGTTCATGGGAATATTACAGGCAGCAGTCTTGCTATCGAACGAACTGCCTAACAGGGCGATTTTATTATTTATTAAAAGCCTCTTTTTTTTGTCTCTCTCACCCCCAGCTTGTTCGCTTACACAAAGAAAGAAAGAAAAAAAAAAAAGAAAAGAAAAGAAAAAGAGGAAGTGCTAGGATTAGACAGCGTGAGGTCGCGGGCAGGAAGTGTTTTTATCGAGTGCAGGAAAACACAGCCACACAAAATGGCAGCCGGCCGTCACTCACCCGGCTGCTGCCTCTCTACTTGCCGTGGAGATCGAAGGGAATGCTATTCTGAAGTGGGCGGGTTGGAGGAGGAGGAAGAGGAGGAGGGGAGAGACATTGAGGATG
This sequence comes from Ictalurus furcatus, assembly GCF_023375685.1. Taxonomy (NCBI): domain Eukaryota; kingdom Metazoa; phylum Chordata; class Actinopteri; order Siluriformes; family Ictaluridae; genus Ictalurus; species Ictalurus furcatus. The sequence continues at coordinate 35,024,164 of NC_071256.1, forward strand.
TAAAGAAAACAATGGCAAGCACATTACAACACAGTGCTTTTGGTTCGAAACGGGAACCAAGAACATTTTTTTTTTTATATAAATACTGATAACGAAACACTAAACAAACAGGAGAGATTTACGTAATAGCAGCCCGTCTGGTTTATAAAGTAAAGCAAATAACACGTCTCAACATGTATCCAACGGCAAAATACTAATTTAGAAAACACAAGTTAGTTACATGTCAAATGCGACTCTTACTCGAGTCCGTATCTTCTCTTCTGTACGCTTCCTTTTTTTTTTGTATTGTTTGGGCGTGCTAGCAGCTAGTAAGTTAAATTGCCAAACAGCATCGTAGTGCTCGGACAAGGCTCCCTACCACCGTCTCCTCTACAAAACCCTTTTTAAAAAGTTTTATAAACAGATAAAAAGAGGAAAAACACCACGTAAGGCTTCAATAGTGGCGCTCGGTTTGCATCCGGAGGACGAGGGAGACAAAGACGGGGATTTACGAAAGAGCAGAAAGTAGCGCTGTGGCCACAATTACAGCCACGACTTACAGGCAGCGTACACACCACTGACGACAGTAAAGCTCAGGGAGGGAAGGAGCGACAGAAGCGTGGCGCGAGCGGGACTCGTACCTGTGACGTGGACATTCGTGAGGTGTCCTGTCGGCCGGTCAGGTCAGAGGAGGAGATGTTCACCGGGGCGCCGCGGTGTAATCGCATGCTGACCTTCCTCTCACGCTCCATTCCTGAAAGTGTGTTAACATTCGAGACGAGTTAGTGTGAAGCACAGACTACAATCAGGACGAGTCAAAACAGAGCTTTTGACCACTGCTTTAACCTAGAGATGAATAAATAATAATCATATCACGACATTTAAAGACGTTTCTATGATGCACGATGTGTCGCGATATCTATAAACTTGGTTAAAAATTGCCATGTTGTATTTAAATAAATAAGCAAAAATAATTCCTTTATATTTTTATTTACTGTCTAAAAAAAAACAACAACATTGTAATAGGAAAGATTTTAAAAATCAAGTTAGTAAGAGTCTCAGTATGGAATTTTATCATTTAAAAAAAATAAATAATTTTAAAAAAAAAAAGTGTTTGAACTTTAAAAAGCTCTCATGTTGCGCCTTTATTCCTACCAAAAGCTCTGTTTTGAGCTTCGGGATTTTATAGACTAGTCAATTCTTTTGAATGCGAGGTTAGCGTTCGATTCGAGACACAGCTCCTGATGACAGGGGGAAGTTTTAAAGAGGTACAGAGCGGTCGGTGTGTTTAACGTCGCCGTGCACAAAATCGACTTGGAAACCTGACGCACGGGGAGGTCTAGGCTCGGACGAGCCGTTCAGTGAATGTCATTTAAAATCTTCCGGATGTACATGAGATATGCAGGAGAGCGTGTGAACAATGGCCGTCGTGTTGCTGGTACTGCAAAGCACTGCAAGGACTTTCGTCGCATACGTGTGTTACTGACATCATGAACTGTTCGAATGTTACAACAGCCCTGGAATTTAAATAAAATATATATATATATATATATATATATATATATATATATATATATATATATATATATATATATATATATATATATATATATATTAAAAAAATAAGAATTAGGGTAGCCAAGGTTTGTGGTGAGAGAAAATACACCAGAATTAGAACCTTGAGCTCTGTTGTCTCCAGTTTACGCCCCATATGACACGACGATTCTGAACTTTAAAAACAATAAGACACGGTTTGGTTTTTACATCAGTCTCCTGGTTACTTCCTCCCGTCTAATCAGGAACATCGGTTTGGTCCCTCAATGCAACACTGTGTCATGACTTCCTGTTTAGAGAGAATGTGTGTAAATACTTTACCACTTCCTCTCAGCTGAGAACATACACACACAAAAAAATTTCACAAGAACCCAGGGGAGACACTCTACTGCTACCGAAAACCACAAATGTCACTGCCAGCGCAGGAAATAAAGCTCAGTGGTGATGAAAACAAGACTTTCACACACTCCAGACCTGAAGTAAAGTCGCACGCATGGCAATAAATATTAGCGACTGTTCAGTTCCCAGCTTGCTGCTGGTTAGAAAACATCCAAATCTAAAGGAACGTTTTAAACCAGTCCGTAAAGTAGCATATGGTTTGGGACGGGAGTGGAATTCGGCTATATAACTCCTGTACCACAAAATGTTTACATGTTCCTCATTAGTCTAGGTGTAATATGTTAAATACTCTAGAAAATACAGTATTGCTGGCTTTTTCCCCCTCCACAACACACTTTTGTTCCCAGTAACCTCTAAAATAAACAGTTACCGCTGCATGTTTATTTGGTCTGCTGAGCATTCTCACCTGTGTGTGAGGTGGGTGTGAGTGGAGTGGGCGGTGCGACGTCCTGCGTTCCTCTGGGTCTGCTGGAGGCCGACGGTATTCCTCTGGCTGCCGGATTCCTGCCGTGTCTCAAACGCTCCTCCCGATCCCTCCTCTCCCTCTCAGCATCCTCCGCTGCCCTGTTCGCACCCTGGGGGGAAAATAAATAAATAAAAGACCACAGCTAAAATCTCTCAGCCTCTGAAAGCTCCTTAAAAGGAGTTAAAGTTGTCAATCGACTACCGTTTCCTAGAACAGCTCTCTGGTGTGGAGTCTTTCCTTTCTCCACAGAGACTTTAAAAAAAAAAAAAAAAAAAAACCCTCACAAAAATAACACTAAAAATAGTAAAGCCACTACCGGTTACCATGGTAACAATGCTCACAGGATGTAGCCATGAATAGCTCGCAACACTACATGCACTCCGCTCGTAATTTACAGGCCTGAATTATGATTGGTCAGAAGGTTCATTACCCATGTAATAACAGGACAATAAATAAAGGAATAAATGACTTGATAAAACAGATCTAAAATCATATTTAAATTCAATTTAATCCTGAATTAATTTTTTCCTCCGTTTATTATTTTCTGTATTTATTTTATTTATGTATTCTTCCATTCGTTCTTTTATTTATGCGGTCGTTTACTTTTAGATTTATTTATACAGTGAGTTATTTTTACTTTTCCGTGTGCAATATGGAAATGAGGGAGGCGTGTCCCAGCGCAGCTCCGGTGCATCATTGGTTGAGAGCTCACGCGTAAACGTCAGGTCTAAGAGAATAAATCACAAACGCGTTATTAACCACACAAAACACATAAATAAAAGTTAAAAGGAATAAAAACAAATTTTAAAAAAATACATACAGAAAATAATATATGAAGAAAAAAGGGCAATATAAAAATAAGTTTAGGATTAAGTTTCATTAAAAATGATTTATATTTGTTTTATCAAGTCATTCATACCTTTATTAATTTATCCGTCTAATCTATATATTTATTTTTAATTTCTGCAGGTTTGGTCCTCTGAATTTCACACCCCACATGAGCGCAAGCGTAACTCAACACTGTTGTTGTAGAAACTCGGTTAGATCGATTATATTTAACAAATCTAAAGCGAAGTCTGGCCTGTGGACACGCACAAACTTCAGCATGTTCCAGTCGAACACGTAGTCGTAGGAGAATCCCTGTCTGTGGAAGAGGTTCCTGAAGAGCTGTCGCAGGTAGGAGTAGTCGGGCTTGTCGTCGAAGCGTAAGGAGCGGCAGAAGTTGAGGTACGTGGCGAACTCGGCTGTGAGGAGACAGAGAAGAAAGCAAGAATTCACTGACTGAGGAAAATTCACAAGAACGGAATGAAGCCTCGGGCTGTGTCTCAAATGACACACTATATACATACACTACCTGTCAAATGTTTAGACACACTCATTTTCCCCCTCATTTTAGAGTAATAATAAAGTAATCAAATGGAACTATGGGAATTATGTTGTGATAAAAAAAATAAATAAATAAATAAATAAAAGAATTTAATATTTTAGCATCTTCAAAGTCGACGCCCTTTTCGACTACAATTTCCAGAAATGTATTCTTGGCGTCGTCCGTTTAAGAAAAAATATCTTTGTGTAAATAAAATGTTTGTTTTCTAATGAAATGAATACGTCGGCACGATTATATTTTTGTCCACGACACCGATTTCAAACATTTAATCACACACCTTCAGATCAGAAGGTTTTAAAGACCATGAGAAACATTTTAGTCATATATATATATAAATATATTCATCATATTAGTGTAGAAGATACTTATAAACCAGAGTGATAGATCAAACACTAACTAATATAAAAAAAAACAAGTGCCTTAAGGGTGTTGATTTGAGACACGTGCGAGAACGCGACGAGAACCTAATCACAGTCAGAACCTACACGGGTATCCTTTGCACAGCACTTCGATGGGCGTGGACATCTTCTTCTCGCTGATCCGCTCGTATTTCTGCCTCTTGGTCGCAGCCTTCAGTCCTTGCCAGGGCAGAGAGCCAAGGTTGAAGTACATGAGCACGTAGCCGAGTGACTCCAGATCGTCTCTTCTGCTCTGCTCTGTGTGGGAAGAGGGGAAGAACAAAAGACAAAAACGGTCAGCATGAATTTTACATTATTATAATAATAATAATTTGTTTAAAAACCTTCACACGACAGTGGATTTACTATGCCTTTGGTCTGGTTCTCTGTAAGGTGTGTGTCTGTGTGTGTACCTATGCCCAGATGTGTGTTGATTGAGGCGTAGCGGGCCGTGCCGGTCAGGTTCTTGTTCTCTCTGTAAGGTATGTGCTGGTGTGTCCGAGCGTCTCTGTACTTCTTGGCCAGGCCAAAGTCGATGATGTAAACGAGGTTGCCTTTCTTCCCCAGGCCCATTAGGAAGTTATCGGGCTTCACGTCTCTGTGGATGAAGTTCTTTGAGTGGATGTACTCGATACGGCTGATCTGTGACACACACACACACAGAGTCATATTATAGATAACCTTTACTGCAAATGTTACATTTTAGTCCAATTTCCTGTTAAGCACATAAATCCTTTTCTTCTCAACGTTGTGTATACGGAAATACAAGAGTCAAAGGTCATGGTGCTGCTTCAGAGAAACAGTATGAACATTTAGATGACTGCCAGTTACAGCAAACTATATAGGAACTGTATTGCTAATAAAAAATAAAATCTCCTCTGAGAAGCACCACATCCAGAATAAATAGCTGCAACGCAATATGCAAGGACTCAGACCCTTCTGACAAATCAGACTCACGGCAGCACTGTGGTGGTCTCTGTGCCGTACATGATGAAATCTCCCAAAAGTCCTTGCTAGGATGTGGATTAGAAATTGAACACCTCGGTTAATACGTAACCATTCGCTTCCTAAACCGGAAGTGGAGGACGCTGAACCATGCTGGCTCAGTCTGTGGAAATCAGGTACGTTTTTTACATAAATAAAGCGCGTGGTAAAAACATCCGTGCCGGTGAAGCGCATTAGACCCGACAAAGGAAGAGACGGAGAAACCTGCGATGCAAATCACGACACAAACGAAGCAATGATTCAATCAGTAACAGAACAAAAAACCTTTTATACTAAAATCGCCTCGGGCCTTTCCAGCTCCATCAGCCACCTGATAAGAGAGGATCCACAGCGCCAATGCAAAAGAGCGGAGACAACACCGCTGTGTAATATGAACACTAGTTCCTTCAGCAGTCACCTCACTACACAAGCCCTCTAATTAACAAACAGTGCATGCACGAGTGCGTGCGTGTGTGTGTGTGTGTCTCAGCATGTGTGCGTGAGGATTTACCATCTGGTCAGCCAGCAGTAGAACAGTCTTGAGGCTGAATTTGCGAGAGCAGAAGTTGAACAGATCCTCCAGACTGGGGCCGAGGAGCTCCATCACCATCACGTTGTAATCACCTTCCGCTCCGCACCATTTAATCGTCGGGATCCCCACTGCAAAAAATAAATAAAGAAATAAATAAAAATCCACGACAAACGTTTGCACCCTATTAATGACTACGAGCGTAACGATGCATCATGGTGGGAAAAAAAAAAATGCGACACCGTGGACCGTTACATATCTAATGCGATTACACTGTCGGAACACCTGAGGTACCAATCTGTCTGACCTGCTGGTCACATGATCACGTTCTTTCGTGTAGAGTCTGGACATTCAGCGGGAATCATCTGCGCTTGTGAAGCGACCGGTTCGCTCCGGATCGCGACGACAGACAGGCGTTTTATGTTACACAGTCACACAACCACGTTATAACATTATAATGACTTTGGAACAGTAGCAGTGAATAAGGCGTCGTTTTAACCGGGAATACAGCTCCAATCAATCATGTTTCTTGGGTCAGAGACTTAATTTTGGGGAGAATTTATTTTTAAAAGGTATGGTGAACCTGCAATACATTTTGTTTACAATATTAAACCTCTGTTTGGTGCCTTTTTAAAATGTTGTTTAGTTTTATACAGACAAAAAAAAATGCTCATTGTTTTGCATTGTTTATGATTAAAAAATAAAGTCTAGAGTCTTTTAAATAAAAAATAGAGTCTTTTCAGTCATAATTTTTCTTCATTCAAATTTTGTTCAAAATAATCGGACAATCTAACCGAATCGAATCGTGGCGCCAGTATCGTGAAACAAATCGCAGACGGAGTGCATCGTAGCATCCGTGTCATCGACACACAAGCTGCAGATCAGTTTGACCATGATGACCGTGATTCCTTGACTTGTACCGACCAAAACAGCCTCCAGAACCATTTTACCATCTCACACTGAAATTTAAGACCATTTGCAAAATATGCAAAGCGTCAGAACCCTTGCTCGCTAGCACGAAGATATTTGGTGCATCTTCACAAAATTGGTGCAGAAGCAAGTCTAAATCTCAGTAATAATCAAAAACATGGTGAGATCCGGAAATGACTTAAAAGCAGGCCGATCAACGCGGTCTAAAATCGGATCCTGAAGCTATTTTAAACTTGATTGGTTTCCGTTTAGATTTAGTGGTTTCTTCATGTAGCAGGATGTTTGCTCTTTGCTGCAAGAGCTATCAACAAAGCCTAGTCGTGTTTTTATAAATACAACATATAATGTTGTATAAATACAACATATAATGACAAACTTGATTTAAACCGAACCTCTTAGGCAACTCGCACCAGTTTCCCCAAACACCTGCACACAGTGCAGCGTTTTGGATATAAACATAAGCTTGTGCTTCGTGCCACACAAGCTCCGCTTCGTAAAGTTTGCAGGTTATGGATCTTCACGGCGTTTAATATAAAATGCTCCCCTGCCTTAGAGGACTTGGAGGTCGCACACTTTTTCCGGCCGTCACTTGATGATTACGCCTCCGTATGATGGTGAATCTAATTGTGAGCTCCGTTGTGATATTCTTATACATTTTTTTAAATATAATGTTGTACTTCGTACAGGTTTTAGATTTATACTTTGTTGTAGACATTAAGCCTAAATATAATAACGCATTTTTAAATTTTTATATTTAAAAAATGAAAAAACAAACCCGTGTATTACAGAAACACCTTGACTCGCGGTATATTTTTGTGCTTAAAACGCGGAACATGGAAATCACGTACGTCTTCACAGGACTAGATCGGACTTTCCCGACACACTGATGACGACCTCGGACACCGGGGTTAAAACGATGTACAGCGATGGAGTGAAGCAGGACGTTCGGTTAGAGGTCAGCGGCGTGATTAAACGCCATACGGAGGTCTGCGTCGTATAAACTATAAAAGCGCAGGCCGTTAAACACATCGATGGGGTGACCGTGGCGGATACGCTGGGTAAAACGATACAGGTTGGAAGTCGACCGCGTCTCAGAGCGCCTTGGGGTCGTACACGGCCGTAATAAAGCATCGGCGGTTTAAAGCATGTGTCGGGATGTAATTTTATCTGTGACAAAGTGCCCATAAAACTAGCCACAAGTTTCCACAAGCAAGCGTTACAGCACAAATTTCATCTGGCAGACGCTGTACGTTCGTGTAAATGAAAACGCGCACTAGGAAACGAGCTTGCGAAAATTAAATGGTAAATGATGCACTCATATAGCGCTTTAATCCAAAGCGCTTTACGCTGTGTCTCATTCACCCACTCACACACACACCAATGGTAGCAGAGCTGCCACGCAAGGCGCTAACTTGCCATCGGGAGCAACTTGGGGTTCAGTGTCTCGCCCAAGGACACTTCGGCATGTGGAGTCACGTGGGCCAGGAATCGAACCGCCGACCCTACAATTAGTGAACAACCCGCTCTACCACCTGATCCACAGACGCCCCAAAAATTAATCCACAAAATACTTCCGTACACATCAGCTATTTTTACAATCTTTGTTAGAAATCTTACTTTAGCAATCAGTAGCGGTTTTTTCCCCCTCAAAAAAAATCAATCGTGATCTATCCAAATGATTTTAAAAGTAAATATACATTACACTAAAGACTTTATGCTGTACACGCTTAAGTCATTTCCACTGCTCTTCTGGAATATGGTTATATACTTATGACAAAAAGGGATAACATCTTATTTAAATATATATATCTCATTTGATAAGCATTTCATTTCAATTAGTCGGTCTATGATATGAAGCAGTCCGTGTCTTGAATGAAATGCTGGAGAGATATTTCACTGATTTTGTATACTTGAAACGTTCTAACTAACTTTAAAAAGAAAAAAAAAGATTTATTACCCGACTATAAAAAGAATTGTTAGTTGCAGCCGTAAGCCGTAAATTAGGTCTGTATTTCTATTCCGTCTCTAGATGACCGCACGGGTGATATTTAGGGAGAAGAGCAACAGACGGAAGAGCCATCAGCGCACAGGAGGGCTGCAGCTGACTGGTGTGTTTGTGTGTGTGTGTGTGTGTGTGTGTGCGCACACATGCCCATTCCAAATCTGGTGCTCGCCTTGTACAGTGTGGAGCTTTCGCCGCTCAGCAGTTTTTCCTTCGAGCATCTTTCAGGTCAGCCCTTTCCGAGCGCTCAGACGGATAAATATATCTCGTCTCGGTCCGCTTCAGGCTTCCTGTTCTTCAGGAACCAAACGCTGATGAATGAAGTCAGGAAATCGCCGTCTCCGTACAGAACCCACGCAACGCGTGTATAAACGTGTCGGAGGAGTTTTACATCGTCCTTACGCCTCCTTAATAATAAGACCGATTTACCACAGAGGCACGAGAACCATGTGTGTATAGTAACCTCGTCATGAATTAGGTAAGTTAAGACGTTTAAAAAAAAAAAAAAAAAACTGAAAGCATCACGCTGAGAAAAGCCACGGCCTCACGATTACTTACCGCAATGAGATCAGTACTTTTGGTACTTTCAGACCCGTGGTTCTCAAAGTGACGTCTGTGAAGCCCAGACAGGCGTTAAATCATTTTACACCACAGCGCGGTTGATTGCGATTCGGATTGCTTAGAAAGCCTGCTTTATTTTTACACACACACATACCCCCCACCACACACACACCCATCTGGACTCAACCATTCATGTAACCCGTGTGGGGGAGGGATGAGTTAGAGGAACAGGACAGGCTTAAGAAATAGCAAGACGAAAAAATTATTTGAATATCTAACACTGAAACAATTGTTTAAATCTGTAAAAATATTAACCTTTTGCCATTTCAGACGTGAAGTACAACAGTTTTACTGAAGTCAGCTTGTAATTACATTCATTTATTAGAAATGTTTTTTTTTTGTTTGTTTTTTTTTTTAAAAAAAGAACACAAATCTATCTCTTAGAAAAGCTCATCGTAACAATTTTTCAGGATATCGGTGTTATATCGTCATGTCGCCCTGCCGTAACCAACGCTAAGAGTAATACGACACGCGTCTGTAACAGAGTTCTGGGAAAAGATGTCAGAAAACATTTATTCGGATTGATGAACATGAAAGAGAGAGAGAGAGAGAGAGAGAGAGAGATTTCAACATAAGGGAAAGAGAGAATAAAACCAGGGATAGAGAGAGAGTGTGTAAAACAAGGAAAGAGAAAAAAAGAGAGTGGGGGGGAGAAGGGGAGACAGAGAACGTTTAAAACATAAGGAAAGAGAGGTAGGAAGGAAGAGGGCGGGAGAGAAGGGAAGGGAGGGAGACTGAAAGAGCGAGAGAGAGAGAAAGAGAGGAGAGAAGTAGGAAAGTAGAAAGAGAGGAGAGGGAAAAAAGAACAAATGGGGGGGGGGGGGCAGATAGATGAGTGCACGTGTGTGTGTGTGTGTGTGTGTGTGTTTGGTTCCTTACGCCTAATAAACAAACTAGAAATATCCTTTGGGAAGCTCATTCATATTCATGGAACAGATTTAGGGGCGGAGCTGGTGGAGGACATGAAGGCAGAACCCTGTGATGGTGACCCGTGACACGAAATAAATCAAACTTTACATTACTTTAAATTAAAATAAAACATGTCTCTTTGTGACGCCCCGACGTCTGTCTCACCAGTCTCACATCTATATATACACACACACACACACACACACACACACACACGTCACAACGTTGCTAGGATACCGACACATGCTAACGGCGGCTCTTCGGGTGAAACGGTGTAATTTGTTTGGGGGTGATGGCACGCGACTCGGATGGACATGACCCGATGACTTCCTGCCTCCAAATACAGCCACAGAGCCACTTTCATTTTCCAGGAGATACAGTCGACAAAGAAGTGGGCGGAGCTTAACAGTTTAGTGCGTTTAATGTAAATGAGAAGCGTGATGGGGCGACTGTTTGCTTGTTTATTTATTTTTTAAACCGTACACCGGTGTTTCCTACCTCCTCCTTGCATCATCTTGTAGATTTTGCTCTCGATGTGCAGCTGAGGATGTTTCGTCTTCACGCATTCCAGCTTGATGGCGACTTCCTCTCCGACCGAGATGTCTGTGCCTGGAGAGCAGAGAGAGAACGGGAAATCAATACGGATCATGCCGCTGCAGGAAAACAATCAACGATGAAGAGGAGTTACTGTGACCATGCAGAGGTTGAGTTATTTTTTTTTTTCAACAGAAGCGCTGAAGTGTTTTATTCCACTTACACCGCAGCAATCCGTCAAAATGCTGGACGACCGTCCGAGCTGCTGTTCTAGAAAATTCCTCAACTGATTGGAACGGAGAATTAAAAGCATGAGAGAGAGACGGCAAGAAAAAGAGAGAGACAAAGAGACAGCGAGAGAGAGAGAGACACAGCGAGAGAGAGAGAGAGAGAGAGACAGCGAGAGAGAGAGACAGCGAGAGAGAGAGAGACAGCGAGAGAGAGAGAGAGCAACTGTTTATCGTGGCTATAAAATTGAGAAGAGGAACTAACTTGTCTCTGATGTTCCACGACATTAAATGGAACCATAAGCGGTTGAGAGGAGCAACATATTCATTACTAAATGAAAGACTGCAACTGTGAGTAAATGGCTGTGATATTCGTGCAATAACACACTCCAGCCCGTGCAGCTATTTACACGTCACCCAACCTTAAACCAAAGCAAAAATGAAGGAGGATTTCCACAGCAGCTGCTCGAGCCTCTGATCATCTCGACAGTGTCGTACACGGAGGCTATTTCATCATTTGTCTCTGAACACAGCAGAGCTCTGAAACCCATCATTCAACCCGCTCTTAAGTGTAGTGTGACGCTGCGAGAAAAACGAGTCAAAGTCAAAGCAAATAACACAGCAACGACCTTTTCAGCAAAAACACAAACACACATCCACGCTGAGTCTGTGGGACTTGATGAATGGATTGGGGAAGGGCGAGGGTGTGTTCTCCTACACCTACCACCTCACCCTCCCCACACACACACACACACACACACACCGTCACAGGCCAGACGCATGCCATGTCCTGCACAGACATCACTCATTAGCGTTAATCCATCATCAGTTAGACGATGTACTATAACGGAAAATATAACATTTTCATAAGCACAACGGACATGTGCTGTTACAGGAAACTCGATACCGAACCGGTCCCAAAGTGTTTTAATCCTCTTACACCACAGCAATTTGTTTCAAAAGTGTCGCATCATACCTTTACACTGACATTTAAGCACACGAAACAAGTGAGTTCCTGTGATCACTTACGTTACTCTCTCTCTCGTCACGCAGCTCGTCATGTTACCTGGAAACCGCAACATGCTCCGACACAGGAGACTCTTTCTGTAGATGTTCAATTACAGAAAACCTCACCGTATAAATGATAATCCGTGCATGGAGCGTTCGCCGTACGAGCGCGGAGGAAATCCGTTATAGAAAAATGAACTGACCAAATCAAACTTCTGACCAATCAGAGGCTTGGAATAAAGAGTATTCAGCGCTACCTATCATGTATTTGTTTTTTAGTTTTTTCATTTTAACGTGCAGCCTTTTACGTTTGGAGGCTAAAAGAGAAACGGTGAAAAGGTCAAGTGGGTTCTGAACGTCGTGGCTTACGAGCCGCCGCCCCCTTCGGTCCTCCCGTCCTGTGGCGAAGTTCACACTCGTTCGTGTTTCACAGGGTTTTCTTTCCTTCTTTTTTTCATTCTAGAAGAGTACAGAAGCGTTCGGTCTGTTCGAGGTTTGGTATTTACCCTGCATGCCTAATCATGTCTTTGTTCTTCGACTTCAAACTCATCCTCGCTGTAACCACGATCAAACTACGTTATGCAATGATCTGTGATGGACATTTTTTCTTCTTCCAGATGATTCTGGGATTCGTCATGCTTGGAACTTTCGCAAAGACGTTCTGGGGTTGGGGGTTGGGTGGAATAGCGAGGTTGGTATCGCCGATACGAAGAGGAACGATGACGTTCGTGATGACCTGCTACCAAAGAAAACGCTTCCTCGAAAGTCAGGATCGCCTCCTCGAATCCTGAGTTCAGCGAGCCGTTTCAAATCAACATGGCCGCTCATAGTATCAACAGTAAACAAAGTGTACAGTGTGTGTGTATATAGCAGTCACCGGATTTTTTTGATTTTGGTTATTTCTTTCACTAGCGCTCGTCAGCCGAGGTGTGGTAGAAGCTGGTTTCGCGAACACAGATGCCAGACGATCTTTTCAGAATCAGAAACAGCCTGGAATGAGGAAACGCAGCTGGAAAGAAGAATCAACTACAACGCAAAGCGGTTATACAACTCGATTACTAATGCAACCTTGCGTTGTAAAACAAGTTTTTAAGTGTGTCGAGAAAAGTGCGTGCCATGATTCGGCCAAACATGGATGCCTTGTTTGTTGCGTTATTGTGCAAACACGATACAGTACATCGGGGAGGATATGGACTACAACTACACCGCTGTCCCTTCCGCAAGAACTCAAAACACCTTCTTATATCCCGGAGTCTGTATTAAGGCACTTAACGAGCTCAACGTGGTAACGGCTAAGCCAAGCGGACACTACGCAAAATTCCCAAATTGACAGCCCGGGTTGAGGTTTGTCGCAGATCCCTAAAATCTGTCTACTCCAAACTAAAGTATCTTAGCTACGACTTTTTAACCGAGTTTCAGGACAACCACTTTGGGACGATTTGGATCGCTCAGTCAACGTTCACAGCATCTCATCTCAAACAGCAAACCTCGACTTTCGAGCACACGGACGGATACCTGTAATCCAGTAGCATCTCTGATCCAACACTGATATTTTGCACAGAAATAACACGTCACTGATACGCCTCAACGGCTTCGACAGGACTCCGACGTTGTTTTTTTACAGCCCAAAATGGCCGCCAACGGTCAGCCGGGCGGACGTACTGGGACGCTTCACCTATTCATCCGAGCCGTTCAAGATTGCGTAATCATAACTGACGTACAATTTAATGATGTTTCGGGAGAACAAAAAAACCCTTTCGGGCTGGAAGCGTGAAAGCAGGAAACAGCCAATTACATAACTTTAATATAAACTGACAGGACTGTCACAGATGTTAATCATCAGCGGTTTGGGTTTATTATTTAAAAAAAGGCCACTCCTTTACTTCAGGGGCAGAGCGTGAGCCAAAGGCTCCACCCAAATACACTCACTAGTCATCTCCTGAAGAGAGGAAAAACACAAAACGACAGCTAAGCAACGGCTATGAAGTTGCAACACTCCTGTCTGCAAATTCTTCCTGCCGAGGCTGGGTGGAGGAGAAAATCCCAGCTCCTGCACGAGAGGTTTTGGACATAATACGTAAGAAAAATCATATGGAGTCAGTAGGGGTACTTTTCACAGATTGATGGGGTAGATGTGGGGCAAATCCATGGTTCAGGGCAACAAAATGACATACAACAGGTGAGCTTCACAAAATAATTGCATGTGAACACTTCAGGAGAAATCGCTTTTTTTTATCCCAGCTATAAAAGGTGCAACAGTCGATTCTCTAGTTTCGTACTTGAACAAGTAATCTGGAAAAGCCACGGCTTCAGCACAAGTGGACGAGAAAACCCGTTTGGAAAACTGATTCCTATTATGTTTGGATTTTGCCGGCCACTGTAGATCCAGGGGGCGGAGATTTGTGAACTTGGGTAGGAATGAGGGGTCAAACCCAGCTACATAACCGTTTGAGACCTAATCTTGATTTGAAAAAAATTTACATCAAATCAATCTTACCTAACGCACCTTTAATAGTAAAATCTCACGTGGAACGACGCTGGAACAGGAAGTGACCGGAGGCCAAATAAAAGCTGACAAACAGTAAATAAATAAATAAATAAATAAATAAATAAAATGATTTCCTTTTTGACGTGCACAACGTATTTAAAATACAAGTGATCTGCAAGTCAGTGGAATGTAGGTGTGTAGAGACACATTCGGCAGGTCGAATCTCTCCGACGAGGAAGCTGATAAAACAGGGGACAAGTTCGGACGCGTTCCTGTTACGAAACGGCCCGGGAAGACCGTATCGTCGACGACCTGCAGCACGGCGGAGTGGAATCTCTGATCTTCAATGGTTATTTCTAATGTTTAAACTTCATGTGCAAACATAACGAGTAATGCAAACAGAGTTGGACTTGACGTGACACCTTTCACGTGTTACCATGTCCTTTCTAAATATTAAAAATCATCTACTTGGAACAATAAAAATGCCAAAAAAATGCATCCCTGCACAAGTAAAATGACTAGCGGTGGACGATGCGAGAAAAAATAATAGGTATTGCAATATCTCAGCAGCAGAGCACTGTAAAAATATCTCGTGTCTACATAAAAGAACACTTTTTTATATAAAAAAATTTTTATGCACGTCATTTTTTTAATATATATTACAAATATTACAAACTTACAAAGATGCAGATTATTTAACGTGGTCCAGAGCCCCGCCCTATTTGCTATATTAACGTGCCTGATTTTGTTTTAGAGGTCTCATACGATAGGTTTACGTGCCTCCGAGGTAAAAAACGCACTTTCATTTTCGCATAATTTACATCGCAGCTTCACCTCTTTTTCTCATTTCACAAACGACTCGCTCGAGGATCCGTTTCTAAACTCTAAACTAGCGAAGCGCTAGACCAATCACAACAGGCGGGGGACATCTGACCAATCAGAGCAGAGTAGGCTCTGTGAAAGGAGGAGTTTCAGCCGAGTTTCGAGAGACGACTCGTTTCAGCTGTTCAGAATCGGTTCCTTCTTTTGGGAGTCGATAACTCCGTTTGTCCTGCGCTTTGATTGCTGAAACTTTGCAGACTTTTTACAGTCACAAACTGCTCTATAACACACTACATGAAAGGTAATATATCTGAAAAAGCATAATGGGGCACTTTAAAAATTCAGAATCTTTTTTTTTCTTGTTTAACTTGTATTTCTCCATCTGTATTTTTCTTTTTAAACCTACTCACCTTTAAAATGTTTATGGTTAAAATGATTTTTTTTTTTTTTTTTAACTGAAGCATTTCACATTTGACACCAGAATCACCAACATCGTAAATATAATAAAGTGTAAAGTATGATAAAATCACACACACAAAAAAAAAAAAACAAAAATACACATTTCCTTTCCAAAATTCTGGTATTTGTCATAGGATCCAATATGGTTTTTTTTTCTCTTCGATATCTAATCTACCTTTGTTTTTTATTTTGTTTTTTTGCTAGTATCAACCAGATACTGATACTAGGTATCAGATCAGTGGCATCAAGAATAAAGAAAAACATAATTAATATAGAAAATAATTAATGATACAACACGTCTCGACTGACAGGCGACAATTGGATTTAAGAAAAGGGAAGATAAAAAAAAAAAAAAGTATACAAAATAATTTCTGGCTTTAATTCTTTCCACAGGATCGCTGTGAATAAAAGTTAAAGATGAAACTTTACAGCTCGAAACGAGACTGAAAAACCCCACGACTCTACCAGAAAGTGTTCCAGGAAGCGGATCAATCAATACGCTCGGCCATTTTAAAATCCCCGAGCAGCAGCTGCTCTCCCTCCTCCCCCGACTCTGGGGGAAATGTGGGCGAAGTCTAATCTAAAAGGAACTACAATCAAGCTTTCATAGAGTTAAACGTAGCCGTGTGAACAAATCCGACTGAAGGAAATCGATGTACACGTGATAATCAGAGCAGTGCGTTAAAGCACCAAATCTGTAGGCGTAAAATCTGAAAAACTGTCAAATTCTGTACGCGACAATTTGTGAACTTTGTTTGGACTTAAAAAAAAAAAAAAAAAAAAAACGACTCGTACGCGTGGAATTTGTGCTCAGGTAACTGGAATGCAACTGGAATCGAGATTATAATTTAACGCCTTTTTTCTTTTCCTAAAGTGCCTAAAGTGTAAAGTTTAATAAACATTTCAGAAGAACTAAGAACAATACAAAGAAATCTGTCCGATCAGCCCAGGAACTCAGGGCGGCCATTTTAAGCGCGATTAGACCGGTTTTGCTTTAGATCCATCAATACAGAAACGTCACTAGGTTAAATCTGGAACACCGACTGAACGGTCTGCAGTTAACACATCACGAATATTAACGCTAATGCATCACTAATGTTTGCTAGCGAACAAAAGCAGCACTGACCAACAAAAGACCAACAG
Source organism: Ictalurus furcatus (assembly GCF_023375685.1). Classification (NCBI taxonomy): domain Eukaryota; kingdom Metazoa; phylum Chordata; class Actinopteri; order Siluriformes; family Ictaluridae; genus Ictalurus; species Ictalurus furcatus. Next base: position 35,041,003 of record NC_071256.1, read on the forward strand.
AACAAAAGCAACACAGACATCCAGGATTTCCCCCCCTATTTTGTAGATTGAACATTTAGATTAAATTGAAAATGGCGTAACTGAGTTCCAGCTTCCCGCTTACGAGGTTAGAAATTGACTCTAGCATGGCTAGTCATCATCATACAGCGTGGGCGTGGCTCGTTTGCTAGCATACTGCTGGGAATCCTTTCATAAAGCATAGCATATAGTTAACAAAAAAAAATAAAACTAGGGTACTGTGTGGCGTGGTCATAAGAGCAGATGAGTAAAGAAGGTAAGCACGATTGGCAGCCGCAAAGAAAAAACTAAAAAACATCGGCAAATATAATGACGCATCACGATACTAAGAAATGATTGGAATATCAAAGCGCCTTGGGAGGGGCCTTGTTGGCATCCGGTATTAACATCCGATCACAAGTTCTGTGCGTCCTTTCAAGTACCCGTGTTTAAAAACTCTCCCATTTAAGTCGTCTTCAAACTAAACGTATAAATGAACTGGATGTCCTCGGAGAACATCTTCGTTCGGTGGAGAACTCTACCACTCGGGACGATTCCCAAACGGTCTCGCGATGATTACGCGTTTTCAGGTGAGGCAAATGACGCAGTGGATCGGTTGCTCCGTCTGTGCTGTCCGGGACACGTTACAGAAGTGTATGATCGCACGACGGATGGTTATCCGCGGAGGTCCCAGATCCCCACCGGATGTGGTTTCGCCGATCAGATTACGATGTGTCTCCGAGACACGTTAGTACTTGTGATCGGATCACTCGGGACAGACTTGAAAACCATTGTTTCCACTAGTCTGGATTAAAAAAAAAACCAAAAAAACAAGAAGTGTGTTTTCCAGTCCCCGTGACAGTGTGTGTGTTTGGCTGGTGCTTTTTGGAAGACAAAACTGCAGCTTTATAATGTAGCAAAGCTCCACAGATTTAAAGGAATACAGGACTATAGTGTGATAATGTTGAAAAAATAAATAATTCTAATAAAACAAAAAAAAAGGTGAGTCTATGTGATTCGTTCCATGCAAGGAAAACTAACACAGCTCTTTAGTAATGTGTGTGTGTGTGTTGTCGAGGCCAGCCCCAGCTGCACGTTGTCCACTCTCGGCGTGAGGAGATCAGGGGGGCGTTTACATAATCTCCATGCTAAGCAGATTGCGAATGTTTCCAGTGCGCGTGCTGAATCGCCGCGTTGCGTAACCTTGAGCAATTCGTAATCCTACAACGCCAATTAAGGACACCGTGACACGAGGCCAAACTTTTCAGAATCACCGGGTCATCGAAGCGTTTTTATTGTCGAGCTGTCGTGTTTAAACGCGGCGAGAACGGCTGAAACGCTTCTCCGTGTGAAGGGACTCTGAATTTCGTTACGGTCTGCGTCATCAGCACGATAAATTCTTCTTGTTTAACGTTATTGTAAGGGGTCACGTAAAGAACGACTCCTGAACCAGAGAGGCAGGTTTTTGGAAATTCTCAGCTGTTCACTCTGCATTTGTAAAAGTGTTCGACTGCTTAATTAAACCTCCGACTGGTTAATCAGGAAAAATGTGAATGCAAACTCCAGAGGCTTTTTGGTTTATTTTACTCTTGTACTTTCCAGGCCTTTTCTTTCCGTGCTGAGCAATCTGTACAGGATTAGCGCTCCGTCCCTCGGGACACTTCTTTGGCACTACTGTGCCGTTATAACGATCCAGAACAGAAAAAGGGTTTGATCACATGCTCTGCACAGAATCATCTCGCGGCTCAAACGCAAAGAGACGGCCGAGCGATGAGCTCAGCGCTGTGAAGCTCCAGCGTGCAAATAAAAACAGAAAATAAAGAACGGGCTGCGAGGAGAGAGAGAGAGAGAGAGAGCGCCGAGTACGGGTTTAGGCGTGAGCCGGTAATCCACACCGTTACGACTGAAACCATGGCGATACGACGACGTGACACCCGAATCACAAGTTACTTGACGATACACCGTGTATCAGAGATATCATGACTTTCTATAGCTGCATGTTTTCTGTAAAACCGTTACAAGCTCACACTGCGGTCTTCAATCGTTAAAGTTTATTAAACCATCAAATTCCTTATTTTTCCTCCTTTTTAAGGGGTTCATTTTAAAATAAAATAAGCAAACTCCAGTTTTGCTGAGAAACCTAAATATCATGATACCTACTACTGAAATCTATTCAATTATCATGATATTTTGTGTCTCTGTCTCGCTCTCCCTACATATTAGATTAGATCTGAACCGGTAACAACTCCTTCCATCATCCCTCCATTCTCTCTCTCTCTCTCTCTCTCTCTCTCTCTCACTCACTCTAAATATATATTTCTCCGTCCCTCCCTGTCGGTCACTATCTCGCTGTGTCTCTCCCTCTTTCTGTCATTCTCATTTTGTCTCTCTCTGTCCCCCTTTCTCTCCATCGCTCTCCTAGTCTCTCACTATATCTTTCTGTCCCAATCTTTGTCTGTCGCTATCTCTCCCTCTCTCGTTTTGTCTCTCTCTCTCTCTCTATTGCTCTCCTTCTGTCTGTCCTTCTCTGTCCATCTCTCTCCTAGTTTCTCTCTATCGTTCTCTATCACTCTCCTAATCTCTCTTTCTATCGTTCTCCATCACTCTCCTAATCTCTCTTTCTATCGTTCTCCTAGTCTCTCTCTTTGTCACCATCTCTCTTTCTCCATCTGTCTCTTTTGTATCCTTCCATGAAGTGCTTCAATTAAAAAGCATTTTAAAGCTTAGTAGTTTTTGAAGAAAATAAATAAATAAATACACACACACACCGTATGGGTATAATAATGGGCCAATAATTAAAGTTTCACTATCCGTATAGGAAAAGAAAACGTGGCATCATGCCGTCTCTAGATAATCTCTAGGAGTGTTATAATTATTGCTCAGAAATATGGCAATGTGGAGAGAGAAAAAAGTACATGAAGTACGTGTAGATAATCACACAAACAATACAAGCATAGAGAAAACTGTGTCGATGTGAAATAAACTATTAAATATTTACACAAACAACCTTCAAATTCTTCAGCCCAGATTTACACAACACGATGTACCAAGGCGTGGTTTTTGTCCGAACTTTACTCTGTTAGCTTTGTGCTGTAGCTTCGTGTGAGAATCAAATGAAAACCTTTAAAGCGCGATATAAATCATAGCACCCCCTCCCCCGTGAGGAATCGGGACACTTGGTAAAAGCTGGAACTTCTTGAACGAAATGGAGATGTAGAAACATTACTATAGAAATTTTCCTATTTGTAATAATCTACGCAAAATAAAAATGTACAGAATGCTTACAGCCTGCAGTTTAGCATTGCGCAAACCAGGGATTTATCTCAGACGCAATTCCTGACGTAGTTTCTGACTCTGACTGTGTGACACGCTCTTATCGATAAACGCGGATAAAAAGAGACACCGAGCTCCATCTTTATCACGGCTTCTGCTGTTTTTGTGAACCGTGTATGAGGAAATGTCCTTTGAGACATGCTAAACCGGTAGCTTAATTAGCAGCTGTATTAGCCTCATCGCTCCAGTGCAAAAACACTAACATAAAAAGCAAGCGTCAGACAGGAACATGAGGGGAAACGGTGTGGGTTTCATTTAGGACTTGACTTCCCAAACGCTGGCCGGGCGAGGTGAAGCGAGTGCACAGGAGAGGAGCAGCTGGCTGAGAAACCGATGATGATAGCGGAGATTATATTACGTCATGTTCAGCGCACGAGAACCATGCCAAAAACTAACACTCCAAAGATCGAATCAAACAAACCTTTAAGGGTTCTAACAAAGGAACAAAAGCTACACGAGTCCTACACGAGAACTCTTTCAGATATTTCATGAATATTTCAATATAAATACATTTGACATGTTTCAAGATGAGGTTTTAGGGTTCTTTGAATAATTAAGCTTCCTACAAGAGAACCCTTTGAGATAGAGGACTGTGCCAGGCTAGGGTTCCAACAGTGGAACCACCAAGCTTCCTAAAAGAGAACCCTTTCAGATAAGGAAACACTCTGGAATAGGGCTCTACACAGAACCTTTAAGGGTTCCAACAGTGGAACAATTAAGAGTCCTACAAGAGAACCTTTTCAGAAAGGGAAACAGTCTGGAGAAACTTCAAGGGTTCTATCAGTAGAACAATCATCCAGCTTCCCACAAGAGAAGCTTTTTTGAGATCAGGAAACATTCTTTCACCTTTCAGAAACCACAATGATGAAGGAAAGCACTATTAATAATATTAATAATAATAAATGTCTTCAAAGGAAGAAGAAAACTATTCATGAACCTGCTCTACCCTTATATTATTTTTAGTTCATTATAAAGCATAGAGAAAACTGTTATAAGAGTCTGTGATTTTTTCCTGTTTGATTTTGAATCTGATTTTTTCCAATTTGAGTTGCACTTTCAGCCGAAGATCATATCAGACATTATTATCAGAACTTCTATCATATTAAAGTACGTATTTCTAATCAATCTTTTCTTAAGATAGACTTCACAGACCAAACGCAATAATTACAAGATAAAGATATACAAAACTTATCTGCGACAATCGCTCAATAACGACACAAGAGCTCAGAGTATTGCCTGGTACCTGACACTGACTTCTGCATAGGCTGTTTAAAAGGTTTCGTGTGTGTGTGTGTGTGTACACATACGCCCCATTTCCTATGACTCACTTTCATCCAGTGATCTCAGGACTAAAAAAAAAACAATCCTTGCTGAGATACTCTGCATAAATTCTGCGTCTCGGGCAAATAAAAATCGCTTATGTAAACAAAATCACCTGCTCTTTACGCGTCTCAAATATGTTAACATGTAACGGTGTTAGTGTATTGTTAAGGACGCGGTCAGCTCAGAAAGATGAGCGAGGTGTGTGTAATGGTCAGGAACACCTCGATGGCCTTGACTGATGGACAGAATTAGAATAACATTCACATCATAATAGGCTTTAGGAACGACTTGCGTGGTAAATAGTTATAATGAACACTTTTTTTGGTTTAAAAGTCATCCTCTGACATGTTGGTCTGAATTCACTGTGGTTAACACCTTCCTATATTACCCATAATCCCATGGTGATAGCCCATGATGCACTGGGATTTAGCCCTTGCTTCAATGGTACTAAAACGGAGCGATGCGGCGACGCTTTAGTGCTTTCCTCTGGCCAGATTTCCTCACCTGCACATCTGTACACGCTCTCAAACTTCTTTTTTTTTAAACAAGCTTCAAACTGCGTTCAAACATCGCGCTCGCCATCTCGTAGACCAATAACTAGCCGTTAGACTACTAACTAGCCGTATTCTTGGACTTTGAGTCCGGCATCGTCTCCACTGCCTTCTACGATGGATTTATCATTAATATGGAGGTTAAAAGTTGCTGGGAAATGATAAGCGAGCGAAAAAAGGTTCTCGTGCTTTTTTAAGACACTAACAGCAAAACATGATCATTAGCACTCAAGTCTGAGATCAAAGAAATTATTTTCTTTTATCAAACGTCATCGTAACTGCACGAGCAACGGCGTCGGTACGGCACACAGCAGTGTGTAAGAGCTGTGTAGAAGAGGTGTGTAAGAGCTGTGTAGAAGAGATGTATACAAGCATAGAAGAAGAGGTGTATAAGCGGTGTATAAGGGGTGTATACGAGCGTAGAAGCGGTACAAGCGGTGTAGAAGCAGTGTGTACGAGCATAGAAGCGGTGTGTACGAGCATAGAAGCGTCGTATAAGGGGTGTATACGAGTGTAGAAGAAGAGGCGTATAAGGGGTGTGCGTATACGCGGTGTATAAGGGGTGTGTGTATACGCGGCGTATAAGGGGTGTGTGTATGAGCAGTGTGTATATAAGCCGTGTATAAGCAGTGTGTGTATAAGCAGTGTGCGTATAAGCCGTGTATAAGCAGTGTGTGTATAAGCAGTGTGTGTATAAGCCGTGTGTGTATAAGTCGTGTATAAGCAGTGTGTTTATAAGCGGTTTGTGTATAAGCCGTGTGTGTATAAGCAGTATATAAGCGGTTTTTGTATAAGCAGTGTGCATAAAAGCCATGTATAAGTGGTGTGCGTATAAGCCGTGTGTGTATAAACCGTGTATAAGCAGTGTGTGTATAAGCGGTGTATCAGCAGTGTGTGTATAGGCGGTGTATGTATAAGCAGTGTAAAAGGGGTGTATAAGCCGTGTGTGTATAAGCCGTGTATAAGCGTGTATAAGCGTGTATAAGGGGTATGTGTGTGTATAAGCAATGTATAAGCAGTGAGTATAAGCTGTGTGTGCATAAGCAGTGTGTATAAGAGGGGTATAAGGGGTGAATAAGCGGGGTATAAGCGGTGTGTATAAGCTGTGTAGGAGCGGTGTGTATAAGCGAGCGTTGTGTATAAGCAGTGTGTATAAGCAGGGTATAAGGGGTGTATAAGCAGTGTGTATAAGCGGTGTGTATAAACAGGGTATAAGCAGTGTGTATAAATGGGGTGTATAAACGGGTTGTATAAGCGGTGTGTATAAGCAGTGTGTATAAGCAGTGTGTATAAGCAGTGTGTATAAGCGGTGTGTATAAGCGGTGTGTATAAACAGGGTATAAGCAGTGTGTATAAATGGGGTGTATAAACGGGTTGTATAAGCGGTGTGTATAAGCAGTGTGTATAAGCAGTGTGTATAAGCAGTGTGTATAAGCAGTGTGTATAAGCAGTGTGTATAAGCAGTGTGTATAAGCGGTGTATAAGGGGTGTGTATAAGCAGGGTATATAAGCGGTGTGTATAAGCGGTGTGTATAAACAGGGTATAAGCAGTGTGTATAAATGGGGTGTATAAACGGTGTGTATAAGCGGTGTGTATAAGCAGTGTGTATAAGCGGGGTATAAGGGGTGTATAAGCGGTGTGTATAAGCGGTGTGTATAAGCGGTGTGTATAAGCGGGGTATAAGCGGCGTGCATAAGCGGCGTGTATAAGCAGTGTGTATAAGCAGTGTGTATAAATGGGGTATAAGCGGCGTGTATAAGCAGTGTATAAGCAGTGTGTATAAATGGGGTATAAGCGGTGTGTATAAATGGGGTATAAGCGGTGTGTATAAGCGGCGTGTATAAGCGGCGTGTATAAGCGGTGTGTATAAATGGGGTATAAGCGGTGTGTATAAGAGGTGTGTATAAGCGGCGTGTATAAGCAGTGTGTATAAGCGGGGTATAAGGGGTGTATAAGCGGTGTGTATAAGGGGTGTATAAGCAGTGTGTATAAGCGGGGTATAAGGGGTGTGTGTAAGCGGTGTGTGTAAGCAGTGTGTATAAGCAGTGTGTATAAGCAGTGTGTATAAGCGGGGTATAAGGGGTGTATAAGGGGTGTATAAGGGGTGTGTATAAGCAGTGTGTATAAGGGGTGTATAAGGGGTGTGTATAAGCAGTGTTTATAAGGGGTGTCTAAGCGGTGTGTCTAAGCAGTGTGTCTAAGCAGTGTGTCTAAGCAGTGTGTCTAAGCGGGGTATAAGGGGTGTGTAAGCGGTGTGTGTAAGCAGTGTGTATAAGTAATATAGGGAAGTTTAATGTGCACTCTAACACTTTATGATTTCTGAGAAGTGTATAACACACTGTTTCGACTCTTTAATTAAACACGTTTATTTCCTCCTCGTTGTTCTGTAACCTCATGAACATTTGATGTAGAAAGGACAGAGTTGTTGTTGTTTTTTTCTCTTACACTCAGAAGTTTAAACTGTTAACCAGCCAGCTAACTAGCAGTGATAATCCCAACCCCAGCCAGCTAACCTTGTTCAACAAGCAGGAAGCTCGACTGACTCGGTAACACTGCCTAGTTTGTAGCCTGACCGCTAAACAAATCGTCTTTAAGCTTCGGGAAACGAATCGAATTTTAAAAAATCGAATCGAATTTTTTTTTTTTTAAATTAACGGACAAACAGAAAACTAGCCAGATAGCATGCTAGCTTTTTGCTGAAAACAATTGACATGTCAAGCTAAACAAACACAAACACAGTTTTATCAACAATCTCTACTGTAATTTTAAATAAATAAAATAAAAACAAATTAAACTCACCCAAGTAAATGTCTCCAAAGGATCCCGAGCCGATTTTCCTCCCGAGCCTGTATCTGTTCCCGACTCTCAATTCCATCGTAAAAGGAAAATTAACAACTAAATTACAAAGCTAGCAAAATAGCTAGCTCTAACAAAAAATAAAGAAAGGTAAGTGTATGTAATTGTTTCCGTAAAACTATTTAAAAATAATAATAATTCGCGAAGTCTATATTCTCTCTCTCTCTTTCGTGCTCAAGCCTCTCCAGGCTCCACAGCTGTGCTAAGCTACACCAAAGCTAACGCTAAAGCTAAAGCTAAGCTAATTCCCCTTCAATAATTATCCCAGTTTTTTCACCATTTGTTTTCTAACATTCCGAACGTCGCACCATCACAATATCGGGCTCGACACGAAGTGTAAAATGTCGAATTTATGCTCCGGGTGTTTTCTTGTTAAAAACGAAGCGTTTAAAAAAGGATGAAAACGGATTTACTTTACATTGGAGACGGGGGGAAAATATATACATATACACCAGAGCCTTCTTAACCCTCTTCCGTCGCTCTACCGTTTACAGCCCGTGTACGTCTGACGCCGTTTGCGTGACGACGTCACTTCCTGTAGCAACAGCGGGGAAGGTAGAACGTGATTGGTTGGCTGTGAAATAAATGGGATTTTTTTTTTAAACAGGGGAGGGGCGCTCGAGGAAGCTTTACACAACAACGACAACAACAAAAGGCTCGGCTAAGCTGCTAGGCTTCTTTTGTTCGCTTCAGCCAGTCTTTTTATGAAAAACTACGCTGAAATACTAGTTTAAAAAACTTTTATACAACGCTATAAACTTAAAACTGTGTATTGAAATAGACTTGTGCCTATTTATCAAGTAAAGAATAAAACAAAGGACTGTTAAAAATATCAACAAAAGCACAACCGGAAGTGTTTCGTGTATAAGACGTTAAGTTTAAGTGTGTAAGATATTCCTCGTATACAACAGCAATTTGGAAAAATAGACACTTTTTGATTTATTCATCTAAAAAAAATGACATACTTTTTATAATCCGTTTTTAGTTACGGTTAATGTTGTGGAACGTCCACAAAACAAGCTAGTTCCTGTTATCACTTGTGTTATAGCAGCTATAAACAGTCTCACTTCACCAGCCTCTGTTTTTACCCCTCGCTCTTAAAGTTAACGAGACCAAATCACAGCTTGTCATGTCCTGTCGTGAAAATTCCCACTTTTCAAATCACAACTAGCTTGAAAAATTAGACTCTTCCCTTACATTAAACATTTTTAAACTGTTAAAACTGGGTGATGAAACAGAAAATTAAACAAAAAATAACCTATAAAATAAGTCCTATAAGTAAGGAATAGAACATGCTACAGGGTGTACTGTTACAGGAAAATAATCAGTGACAGGGTGGTGGTGGATTTCAGCCCGATAAAAAGCGCCCCGTAATAGCACATCCTGAAGTGTTTTATTCCAATTATACCACGACAATTTGCCACAAAAATTACACTTATCCATTTATTAATCAGTCATACACCATACATTTTATCCATTTTTAGTTACGTTTAATTTGTGGAACATTCACAAAACAAGTTAGTTCTTGTTATCACTCGTTAACTCACCAGCCTCTTGTTTTTTTCTCATTCATAAAGTTAATAAGACATCATAAAAAATTTTATCAGCAGGTTGTCATGTTACCAAGAAACGTGGAGGGGCAAAATGCTGCGATGGAAAAATTACTGACTGTTACAAAGAGCTGACACTGGAGGCTCCTTCAGTAAATTAGTAAAGAATGACCTGCCATGATTTTATTTCATGTTGTGGAATGTCCGTGAAACAAGCTAGGAACTAGCTACGTTATCATTACATTGTAGAATATATAAACAGTCGTCACCTCATCGGCGCATGTTTTTTTTTTCCTCTCTCGCTCTCTCTCTCTTGAAGTTTATCATGTCCTGTCATGAAAATTCCCACTTTTTCAAACTGCAACTAGGTTGAAATAATAGCATCGTCACTCAGGTTGTTATAGAAGCAATAACGTGTTTAAATGAGCGCTTTAATGTAAACCTGTGCTACTCAGCTGCACTACAATCAGAGCTGCTGTTATAGACAATTCATCAACAGCTTCTGTCCAATCAGATTCGAGAATTCAACAGCACTCTTGCATCATAGAATATAGTCTATCTATCTATCTATCATACAAAAGGAACAAATAGAGGATTGTAAGCCATTTTGCAGCCGTCCCAACCTACTGCTCTATTGTATAGAAGCTTTAAGCTGCTCATGTTACAGAGAACAAGGGCTCATGCTGTGTGTTTGCTAGGGTGTGCCCTATGCAAAACCATCGTGTTAAGCTCGGTTCATACTGGTCTAACCTGTCAGAAAGGCAGCACATCCTTGTATCAGTGGGGAAGCAGCTTCTGGAATAATAAATGGGTCAGAAATGCACACACTTTGCACACGCAGCCCGATACTACTCTGAGCATGGTGCATTTCAGTCTGTCAGGAAATGTTCAATATTCAAATCACTTTAAAGACAATATGTACAAAGAATTGTGTAAAATACAAACACACACACACACACACACACACATATTTGACCTGAAACTTTTACAGTCTATAGTTAGCTGAAGGTAGGAGCTATGAAACTCTGAATCTAGATAAATAAAGCCACACCTAGCAAAACCCATGTACACACACTGCCTGAACACAACATGACTGACAGGCAGGTAAAGAGACACCTCCTGGTCCTGACGGATTGGAGGATTAGTGGAGGTGGGTTACTGTCTGTGAGAAGTTTGACATGTTCTCCCCGTGTACTTCCAGGTTCTCTGGTGTCCTCCCACCTCCCAAACACATGCCGGTACATGAAACGTGACTCTAATTTGCCCCCTAGATATGAATGTGTGTATGTGTGTGTGTGATGGCCTCCGATAGACTGGCTTCCCATCCATGTTGTATTTCTGCCTCCGGATCCACTGCCATAAAGGTTGAATGAATGAATAAAGATAAAGGCCATATGAACCCTCTTACCCATCACACCCAATGTATCAACCTCTTATCTCTGGTAGGTGAGACAGACCTTTGACCAAGGTTGAGTTCAGGAACAGTTTTTCTCTAAACAGCTAACAGCATTTCAGTCACTGATGCATCCTGTCAGTTTGGAACGACATGTTTGGACATTTTACATCACTCTGCTCTAATGAGACTCTCCAGCTTGGACAGTGGAAATTTCTGGCCTTCAATGTTATATTTTTACGTGACATTACTTTACCTGTGATTTAAAACGGCAACATTATCACATGGACAATGCTATTGCTCTGCCATGAGACACTTTTTTTATTATTTTTTTTTTTTTACTACAGATCCTGCTGCTACACTTTTCATTATCTACCTAAATTGCATGATACAGTAGGGTCCATTGGGGCAGGTTAGGCAGAGCCCCACCATGTACAGTACATCAGCAAATCCAGACATTTTAAATTCCGTTGAAATACTCATTTACGGAGCCCCGCACATGACATAATACACACACAATAAAAAACAATATATCGTAGCCACAAATTAAGAATGAATTCCCATTATTTATTAATATGTGAGCACCTTTTATTAATCCGTTCCCTGGAACACATTTACCTAAAATGAGGGAACTAATTAATAAAACCTAGTGGTCAAAAATGGGAAGTGCAACAAGCGCTAATAGAGGTCTATTGTGGCAAGAATTACCTTGCCCTGATATTCAGGGAAGGAACAGAGGACAGGGCAGAGTTTTCGAAAAAGCTTCGCAAGGTTAAGCTCATCTTAATTGGGAGAGTGATGCTGGCATTATCATTTAACGATGACCTTTGTGCTGTGATGCTTTTGAGAAACTCGGCCCAGGACAGGTAATGAATGACATGTTTGTGGATTAAAAGCAAAGTGGGATAGTTTAGAAATATTGTGCAGCCAGGAAGATCTTGTTTTATAGCAAATAATCAGAATCAGATGTGTAAACGCAGACAGTGTGTCTATGAAGTACTGAACCGTTCTTACTGTAAGAATCTATTGAAAAAAATTGGGATGACGGAGAAAATAATGTCCTTAGAGTATAGTAGAAATGCGCGCGCACCACGGTGACCTTGTTACCACACCAAAAAAAAAAAAAACTATTAAAAACAAACAAACGGGACAAGGATAAATCTGTCTCCTTTTTCCAATACCTGAATTTTTCAGGGTAGTTTCAGGTAGTTCAACGCAGTTGAACAAAGGTATGTATAAACGTGCTTAAATTTACCTGCTAGACTGTACAGTGTATGACTGTGTGTAATCAACTCTCAAATGCCTATTAAACACTCACTAGATAGTAGCCTATAGCATAAGTCCAGTGTAAAAGCATCTCAATTTAATTTTCTTTGAGGCGATGTTATTATTAATGTCGTCCTGCCGAACCAAAATCTCTGGTCACAAGGTTTATTGCTGGTGTGCTGGTTTATTGACAGTTGTTTTCACTGGTCTCTTACATTTAATAGTGTCCTGTTGTCGTGTCTAGTGTTTTGTATTTATTGTACATTTCGCACTTGTCTCACACCGTTGTGTGTTTGCTACTGTATTGTTACGTGTTAAGTGACGATCCTGAAGAAACAACATTTACTCCAATGTATAGGAGTAATATAGAAGAACTATATAGTTATATCACTGACCAACGTTGCCGTGTGACAGCAATGAATCTTGGATGTGGAATGGAAAACTTGGCCTTTGCTCATCGCTCCAGGGAGGAATTGCGCCGTGTCAGTGATGACGTGCTGAAATGATTCACATCACAAGCAGATTATTCCCACACATGAAAAGCTGTCGTGATAATCGAGTCATCGTCCAGACTTCAAACGGGAAAGAGTGTCAATCTCGACGATCGTCGTCTCTATTTGCCCACGACGTGGACAAGGACAACATGGCTGCTGTTAGATTTGCAGGTCAGATGCACCTGTTGACAATGACAAGCAGTCGACAGGTTTGTTGATGTGGGTTTGACGTGAAACTGAAAGACAGAGAGACGAAAGATGAGCAAAAGCAGTTTCCAGTGTGATTCAGCAGCAGGTTAACTACACTGCCAGAAAAAAAAAAATCCTTTCATAAAGGATTCTTAGCCTCATAAAATAGTGTTTCTCTTACACAACATCTTATAATTACACTGCAATTTCTAGGAAGTGTAAAACAGATTGAATGTATGTTCTACCGTTTGCTTGTATCTATAATATTGGCACTGTGGTGTTGGAACCGTTATCTGTAGGTCGGGTGCAAAGGTTTCCATCCACCAAGTGTGGGTGTGTCTTAGAGTGAGACAACAATCTATACCACAAGGCCAGACCAACAAAGAAGGGATTGAAAAGAATGAACATTTTGAAAAGAACCACAACTCTCTCTAAAGGAGGGAAAATCTGCTCAGAGAATAGAGAGAAAAGCTGTGAGCTGAAAACCGAGTAGAAGTATGCTTGTTTTCTCTTAGATTCACATCTTAACATAATATTACATTTCAACCATTTTGTAGACTGGACTAATAAAGGAACGACTCTGAAACGTAATGACTAAATGTCTTGATGCTGTATATGGTATTCCTTTGTCTTTATTTATTTTCCATTCAGCTGTATCCATCTATACGAAGGTAAACAGATGCAGAAATGATACAGTTATGCCGATAACGTATAGAATAAAAACTGAATGACAAATCAACCACGTTATTATTAGAGAAAATATTTTTTTTAAAAAAGAAAACACCATTAGATTATCAACACTGCCATTAAACATCTGCATTTAAAAGTGTCATTTCAGGAAAGCACACAATTTCTGAAGATTTTTTCCCCCGTTAAATATCTCCTTTAAAATGAAATTTCTGGAAATTATATAAATTCTACGCTTTTTTCATTAAAAGGCTTGTTTGTTTTTCTTTTCTTTTCTTTTCTTTTTCCATTTCGAAGCTTTTTGTTTTCAGTAAATGTCTCCCTTTCAAAGTAATTTAAGCAAGGTACACCATTTCCCTGTGGTTTTGTTTTCCCATTAAATATTGTATTTTAAATGTGCATTTAAATTAAATTAAATTAAATTAAACACCTTCTTTAAATGTAATTTCAAGGAAGCACACCCATTCCAAGCTTTTGTTTTTAAATTAAAGGCCTCGTTTTAAATGTGATTTCATTTTAAATTAGACAATTGCTAAGCTTTTAATTAAATATCTCTTTTTAAACATAAGTTCTGAAACTATACAAATTGGAAGGGTTTTTTTTTGTCGTTAAATGTCTCCGTTAAAATGTGTAATTTTAGGAAATTGCACAGTATTTTATTTACATTACAAAAGGAGGAGTGTCAGCCATCTTACTTCCTGCCTCAGCTGACTGTGAACCGGAAGTGAGTGTGTCTCCTCTCGGCTGTGTAACACGAGCTCGGCGTGTGTAGGACCGCCCACAGTCACGCGGATCGTGTTTCCACTTTTAATTCCGGTTTGTGATTGGTCAACGAACAGCCAATGGCTTAGGAGGCTGAGATGAGAGTCACGTGGCAGGGTTGGGCTCGGTGTGGATTCACGTGGACGGCAATGCGCTGGTGTGCACGAGCTCAAGCTCAGAGCTCTGAAACCGGATGAGTGTTAATGTTGTGGGAAAATATTGAAACGCTCGCGCGCGTGCGCACACACACCCACCCACCCACCCACACACAGAGACAAACCGCTGTAAAGAGTGCAACAATGTGGGACGAGAGCACAAACACACACACACACACACACAGAGATAGAGAGAGATAGAGAGAGAGAGCTGCACATGCTCACAAACCACTTACTGCTCTGATCACACCTCACTGGATAATCATACACACTCAACTTCTTATTGACTCTAATTTATTTTTCTGTGTTTCATTTATTTTATTTTATTTTATTTTACTGTGTATATGTACATAATTATTGTAACTCTTATGCTTTTGTCCTACACTGGCACCTTGCATTTTGTCACTGTTTTTAAAAAAAAATAAAATGTTGAAATTCTCCTTTTTCTTCTATATTGATGCTTTGGTAATATTTTATCTAAACAATCATGCCAATAAATTACTTTGAAACTGAAAAGCGAGAGAGAGAGAGAGAGAGAGAGAGAGAGAGAGAGAGAGAGAGAGAGAAAGGGAGAGAGGGAGAGGGTGAGTACATCATTGTTTTTTAATGTTAGGTCCCATCTTTAAAAGACATCTGGTGACACCTAGTGGCCAATCACGACAATAGCAGTATTTTGCACAACTGATAGATAGCGTGTCCAGATCTTATTCAATTAAAGGCAAAAACAAACAAATATACAAACAAACAAATAAATATACAATCAGCCAACTAACTAACTAAACAAATAAATAAATAAACAAACAAATAAATAACTTAAATGAAAGTTTAAAAAGTTTCTACTTTTAAATGTAGTTGAGTATTAAAAAGCAGAAAGGAAATGTTTGTAATTGATAAAATTAAGTTAATGTCCATCCATCCATCCATCCATCCATCTTCTACCACTTATCCTTTTCAGGGTCACGGGGAACCTGGAGCCTATCCCAGGGAGCATCGGGCACAAGGCGGGGTACACCCTGGACAGGGTGCCAATCCATTGCAGGACACAATCACATACACATTCACACACCCATTCATACACTACGGACACTTTGGACATGCCGATCAGCCTACCATGCATTTGTTTCAAAAAATTATCTTATCTTATTACTGATCTAAAACTGTTAGAAGATTATTTTTGTTTTAAAGGGAACTACACCATCTTACCTGAAAACATTATTCTTTCAACATCAATCTCTCAAAGAGACAAACGTGTTCTTTCAAACATCAATCTTTAGAGTAGGTTCAAAATTCTGACTTAGTATCTCAAAATTTATACTTATTACCTCTAACGTCTGACTTAGTATGTCAAAATTTTGACTTGTTACCTCCCAATTCTGAATTATCTCAAAATTCTAACTTATTATCTCTAAACTCTGACTTAGTATCTCAAAATTCTGATTTGTACCTCTAAACTCTGACTTAGTATCTCAAAATTCTACTTATCTCAAAATTCTGACTTACTACCTCAAAATTCTGACATATCTCAGAATTCTGACTTATTACCTCTAAACTCTGACTTAATATCTCAAAATACTACTTATCTCATAATTCTGACGTATTATCTCAAAATTCTGACTTATCTCTGTCTGACTTATTACCTCTAAATTCAACTTAGTATCTCAAAATTCTGACTTATTATTTAAAACTCTGATTTATCATCTCAAAATGTCGTATTATTTTCTTGCACTTATTACTGCACAATTATGTCGAATTATTTTTTACTGCTTACGTTGCCCTATAATAATATTTTTCTCAGTTTGAGACAGTAAGTCAGAAATGTTAGATATGTATATATTTTTTAAAATTTTCTATTTGAAGAAATGATGAAAAATTGCCTTCCGTACAACTTGCTAGTGCAGAGGTCGTTACTATGGCAACATTCAGTCACGCCAGGCAACGTACAGAAAACTCGCGATATTTGACGTCACAACCATTTTTATGGAATATTACAGGGCAAAACATCAAATCTCGTCACGTATGTGATAAATAATGGCGAATAAAACACAGTACGATTAGGGACATGAAATAGCAAATTTTTTTTTAAAGATGAATTTTGGTGTCGGTTTTTTCCCCTTAGTTCGTAGTCGGTCCTACCGGAACGCTTTGCGATAACCAGTGTTGTCGCACGGACCCGGTTTCCCGTAACGCATCGCCGACAGGGCAGTGCTGTGGTGCTGAGCTGTAAGTCTTGTTTTACTTTCATTTCACAAGTTTGTGCTTTATCGCATGGCAAATAAAACATTCCACGCTAATCATCTCCTCTTGTTTAGATGAGGAATGTCAGTAAAGTGTATTAAACTCGCCGCGATTGTGATTTATATCCGGTCACATGTGACAGCAACAAGCATTGTTTACTGTTCATCTGAGTACTGCTGGAAGCTAATGATTAGTGTGCAAATTCATATTAATCTCCAGTTTTATTGTCTTCATTTATTAATAAACTGCATTACACACTATGATTTAGAGACCTGCGACAGATACTGCTAACTTAATTAATAGTTCACTGACAAATAAAGTGTAAATAAAGCTGTGCTGTCTCATTGCTGGAGGCGATGGAGAAGCTGCAGGGCTTTGAGTTCTGGAGGAAGACTCTTCGTGCTGCACGCTTCGTCCTCGCGCCCATGGTGGACCAGAGCGAGCTCGCGTGGAGGCTGCTGAGCCGCAGACACGGGGCGGAACTGTGCTACACACCGATGCTGCACGCGCAAGTGTTTGTACGCGATGCCAACTACCGGCGAGAAAACCTGTACAACGAAGTGAGCCCTGAGGACCGCCCTCTCATCACACAGGTGAGCTCTGACACACCGGCCTCACCTTTCCGCTGAGTGATAGACATGTGCAGACCCCAAGGGGGAAAGTTCCCCAAGTACCCCAGGCTGCAGAACCATAAGTCCATGGGATGGTGGAGTCAGAACGGATCCAGCTCCTCCTACTGTCCTGGACTATTGCTATGTTCAAGTCGTGCAGGAATGATCGTAATTACGAGATGAGCGGAAATCTCTGAGCCCTGACTTTCCTGGTTGTTGGCTTGTCAATAACAAAGTCATGGCACGTTTTCCCACATCAAGACAAAAGTTTCCTCAAGCCTTCCATTACTTCCTGCCAAAAAAGGTGGCGTTAACTGTGTCGTTAATAAAACACACAACACGTCATAATTATGGTCTCTGAACTCATATACACAAACTTCCAAGGAGGACTTGAAGGCAGTTTAATTGTGTCATTAAACTTGTGTGGTTAACTGTGATGGTAACTGTGTGGTTAACTATGACTGCAACTGTCTGGTTAAGTGTGTGGTTAAGTGTGTGGTTAAGTATGACTGTAACTGTCTGGTTAAGTGTGTGGTTAACTGTGACGGTAACTGTGTGGTTAACTATGACTGCAACTGTGTGGTTAAGTGTGTGGTTAACTGTGACGTTAAGTGTGTGGTTAAATGTGTGGTTAACTATGACTGTAACTGTGTGGTTAAGTGTGTGGTTAACTGTGTGGTTAAGTGTGTGGTTAAATGTGTGGTTAACTGTGACGGTACCTGTGTGGTTAAGTGTGTGGTTAAGTGTGTGGTTACGTGTGTGGTTACGTGTGTGGTTAAGTGTGTGGTTAACTATGACTGTAACTGTCTGGTTAAGTGTGTGGTTAACTGTGACGGTAACTGTGTGGTTAACTATGACTGTAACTGTCTGGTTAAGTGTGTGGTTAACTGTGACGTTAAGTGTGTGGTTAAATGTGTGGTTAACTATGACTGTAACTGTGTGGTTAACTGTGTGGTTAACTGTGTGGTTAAGTGTGTGGTTAAATGTGTGGTTAACTGTGACGGTACCTGTGTGGTTAAGTGTGTGGTTAAGTGTGTGGTTAAGTGTGTGGTTAAGTGTGTGGTTAAGTGTGTGGTTACGTGTGTGGTTAACTATGACTGTAACTGTCTGGTTAAGTGTGTGGTTAACTGTGACGGTAACTGTGTGGTTAACTATGACTGCAACTGTGTGGTTAAGTGTGTGGTTAAATGTGTGGTTAAATGTGTGGTTAACTATGACTGTAACTGTCTGGTTAAGTGTGTGGTTAACTGTGTGGTTAAGTGTGTGGTTAAATGTGTGGTTAACTGTGACGGTACCTGTGTGGTTAAATGTGTGGTTAACTGTGACGTTAAGTGTGTGGTTAACTATGACGGTAACTGGTTAAATGTGTGGTTAAGTGTATGGTTAAGTGTATGGTTAAGTGTGTGGTTAAGTGTGTGGTTAAGTGTGTGGTTAAGTGTGTGGTTAAGTGTGTGGTTAAGTGTGTGGTTAACTATGACTGTAACTGTCTGGTTAAGTGTGTGGTTAAGTGTGTGGTTAAGTGTGTGGTTAAATGTGTGGTTAACTGTGACGGTAACTGTGTGGTTAACTATGACGGTAACTGTTTGGTTAACTGTGTTGTTAAATGTGTGGTTAAGTGTGACGGTAACTGTGTGGTTAACTATGACTGCAACTGTCTGGTTAAGTGTGTGGTTAAGTGTGTGGTTAAGTGTGTGGTTAAGTGTGTGGTTAACTGTCTGGTTAAGTGTGTGGTTAACTGTGTGGTTAACTGTGACGGTAACTGTGGTTAACTGTGTGGGTAAGTGTGTGGTTAAGTGTGACGGTAGCTGTGTGGTTAACTGTGTGGTTAAGTGTGACGGTTAAGTGTGTGGTTAAGTGTGTGGTTAAGTGTGTGGTTAAGTGTGTGGTTAACTGTGTGGTTAAGTGTGACGGTAACTGTGTGGTTAAGTGTGTGGTCAACTGTGTGGTGAAAGAGAGCCGTTAGTTGTGTCATTAACTGTGTTAAGTCTGTTGTTCCATGTTTTTGAGCGGGTTTGGGGTTATAGGAGGAGTCATATCAGATCCAGCTACACTCTCTTGATCTTTGTTTCTGCAGCGAGGTCCATCTCTTTAAAAAAAAAAAAAAAAAAAAGTTAGAGAATTTGGTCAAGATTTTATCACGATATCATACGTTGTGACAAGTAATAATCTCAAAAGAGACTTAAATTGGCTTTCTATTTAAATCATAGCATTTTATAATGTTTTTGTGTCATTTGTCTCCACAGTTCTGTGCAAATGACCCAGAGGTGTTTGTCCAGGCAGCACTTTTAGCTCAGGACTACTGCGACGCCATCGACCTCAATTTAGGATGCCCTCAGATGATTGCTAAACGAGGTAGTGCTGCTTATTATAATAATTACTGTGCCTCATAATAAATGAGTGGATGCTATGTTGATATGACTGTCCACCATTAAATCTAAATTCACTACCGGCTGTTTAAAACGGAGCAGCCGGGACGTAAACATTCAGAGAAAACCATGTTATTGAAAGCTAAATGTGATCCTCTTAAAGCAACAGTTCAGGAAAAAATGTAACGTACACAATGTTCCCTGAACTCCAAAGGCAGTCGATTAGCCATGGCATGTTAGTCGTTTGCTTATTTAGTTTTTAATTGGAGCTACAAGGCTAAAGTAGCTAATGACTAAGGAAAGTGGATGGCAACAGTTTAGCATCGTGCAAACTGCACATCGAAATCATCAACACTCTGTAACACACTGCATATAGCAATGTTATTTTTTTCTATGAAATGCATCTATTTTTTTCCTCTATATATTTTTCTATGAAAAGTATCACACTGTAAAGTATCTCAAACTGCAAATCATATCACAGTGCGGTACCTCACTCTGTAAAGTATCTTGCTCTGTAAAGTTTTACTCCTTGTACAGTATCTTGCTCTGTAAATGATCTCAGTGTACAGTATCTTGCTCTGTAAATTATCTTGTTCTGTAAATTATCTCACTACAGTATCTTGCTCTGTAAATTCTCACTATACAGTATCTTGCTCTGTAAATTCTCACTGTACAGTATCTTGCTCTGTAAATTATCTTGCTCTCTAAATTCTCACTGTACAGTATCTTGGTCTGTAAAGTATCTCACTGTACAGTATCTCGCACTATAAAGTATCTTGCACTATAAAGTATCTCACTGTACAGTATCTTGCTCCGTAAAGTATCATGCTCTGTAAATTCTCACTCTACAATATCTCGCTCTCTAAATTCTCACTCTACAGTATCTTGCTCTGAAAAGTATCTTGCTCTCTAAATTCTCACTGTACAGTATCTTGCTCTGTAAAGTTTTACTCCTTGTACAGTATCTTGCTCTGTAAATTATTTCACTGTACAGTATCTTGCTCTGTAAATTATCTTGCTCTGTAAATTATCTCACTGTACAGTATCTTGTCCTGTAAATTCTAACTGTACAGTATCTTGCTCTGTAAAGTATCTTGCTCTGTAAATTCTCACTATACAGTATCTTGCTCTGTAAATTCTAACTGTACAGTATCTTGCTCTGTAAAGTATCTTGCTCTGTAAATTATCTTGCTCTCTAAATTCTCACTGTACAGTGTCTTGGTCTGTAAAGTATCTCACTGTACAGTATCTCGCACTATAAAGTATCTTGCACTATAAAGTATCTCACTGTACAGTATCTTGCTCCGTAAAGTATCATGCTCTGTAAATTCTCACTCTACAGTATCTCGCTCTCTAAATTCTCACTCTACAGTATCTTGCTCTGAAAAATATCTTGCTCTCTAAATTCTCACTGTACAGTATCTTGCTCTGTAAAGTTTTACTCCTTGTACAGTATCTTGCTCTGTAAATTATTTCACTGTACAGTATCTTGCTCTGTAAATTATCTTGCTCTGTAAATTCTCACTGTACAGTATCTTGTCCTGTAAAGTATCTTGCTCTGTAAATTCTCACTATACAGTATCTTGCTCTGTAAATTCTAACTGTACAGTATCTTGCTCTGTAAAGTATCTTGCTCTGTAAATTATCTTGCTCTCTAAATTCTCACTGTACAGTATCTTGGTCTGTAAAGTATCTCACTGTACAGTATCTCGCACTATAAAGTATCTTGCACTATAAAGTATCTCACTGTACAGTATCTTGCTCCGTAAAGTATCATGCTCTGTAAATTCTCACTCTACAGTATCTCGCTCTCTAAATTCTCACTCTACAGTATCTTGCTCTGAAAAGTATCTTGCTCTCTAAATTCTCACTGTACAGTATCTTGCTCTGTAAAGTTTTACTCCTTGTACAGTATCTTGCTCTGTAAATTATTTCACTGTACAGTATCTTGCTCTGTAAATTATCTTGCTCTGTAAATTATCTCACTGTACAGTATCTTGCCCTGTAAAGTATCTTGCTCTGTAAATTCTCACTGTACAGTATCTTGCTCTGTAAATTCTTACTGTAGAGCATCTTGCTCTGTAAAGTATCTTGCTCTGTAAATTATCTTGCTCTCTAAATTCTCACTGTACAGTATCTTGGTCTGTAAAGTATCTCACTGTACAGTATCTCGCACTATAAAGTATCTTGCACTATAAAGTATCTCACTGTACAGTATCTTGCTCTGTAAAGTATCTTGCTCTGTAAATTCTCACTCTACAGTATCTCGCTCTCTAAACTTTCACTCTACAGTATCTTGCTCTGAAAAGTATCTTGCTCTCTAAATTCTCACTGTACAGTATCTTGCTCTGAAAAGTATCTTGCTCTGTAAATTATTTCACTGTATAGTGTCTCAGTCTGTAAACGATCTCACAATGTGCAGTATCATTGCTATTAAAGCCTTTTAAAGTATCTTGCTTTGTAACATATAAAATCAGATATAACAATGTTCTTTTTGTTCTCTGAAAGGTCACTATGGTGTGTTTCTGCAGGACGAGTGGGACCTGCTGGAGAGAATGAGTACGTCTCTCTCCATTTGCACACCAGAGCAGCAAAGTGCTCAATTTAAAAAAACAACAACAACATTAAAATGGGAATCGGTTCAGTAATTTTTGTTTTTACAGTTAAACTGGCCAATGAGAAGCTCTCCGTGCCAGTCACCTGCAAAATCCGGGTCTTCCCAGAGGTTGAGAAAACTGTGAAATACGCCAAGATGCTGGAAAAAGCGGGTTGCCAGGTATTAACCTCTGATTACACTGAATTATTACTGTTTAAACTGTGTGGCAATGGATTTAGGTGCAGATTTCAGTCTGCTTTTCTGTCGCAGTTGCTCACCGTTCATGGCAGAACCAAAGACCAGAAAGGAGCGCTGACCGGAGTGGCGAGTTGGGATCATATTAAAGCCGTACGGTGAGATTTTTCAGTTCAATTCCAAGTTTCTTTCCTAAACAGTAAAAAAAACAAAAAAAAAACAATTATCTTTCCAAAATCATCATTGTCCGTGTGTGGTTTTTTAAATTAGAGAAGCTGTGAACATACCGGTCTTTGCTAATGGAAACATTCAGTACCTGAGTGATGTGCAGCGTTGCATGGAGGAGACGGGAGTGCAGGGCATCATGAGTGCAGGTAACTATATAAAACAAGGAGGAATGTGTTTTTTATTTATTTATTGTAATTTAGCACCATTAATAAACCAGTTGTGTTTTTGTGCATTGACAGAGGGGAACCTGCACAACCCGGCGCTGTTCGAGGGCCGTAACCCTCCTGTGTGGGAGATGGTGGAGGAATATCTGGAGGTGGTGAAGAAACACACGCCCAGCACGCTATCACACGTCCGAGCTCATCTTTTTAAACTCTGGCATCACACGTACGTCATACACCAGCAAACGTACAGTATCTCCCACTGTAAAGTATCTCGCTCTGTAAAGTATCTCAGTGTATAGTATCTCGCTCTGTAAAGTATCTCACAGTGTAAAATACAGTCTCTCGCTCTGTAAATTCTCACACTGTCAAGTATCTGAGTGTAAAGTACAGTATCTCACAATGTAAAGTATAGTATCTCAGTGTAAAGTACAGCATCTCGCTCTGTAAAGTATCTCGGTGTAAAGTACAGTATCTCGCTCTGTAAAGTATCTCACCGTGTAAAGTACAGTTTCTCGCTCTGTAAAGTATCTCACCGTGTAAAGTACAGTATCTTGCTCTGTACAGTATCTCACTGTAAAGTACAGTGTCTCACGCTGTAAAGTATCTCACACTGTAAAGTACAGTGTCTCACGCTGTAAAGTATCTCACACTGTAAAGTACAGTGTCTCACTCTGTAAAGTATCTCACAGTGTAAAATATAGTATCTCGCTCTGTAAAGTAGCTCACAGTGTATAGTATTTCGGTGTAAAGTACAGTATCTCACTCTAAAGTATCTCACTGTCAAGTATCTCAGTTTAAACTACAGTATCTCGCTCTGTAAGGTATCTCGCTCAGTAAATGTCACAAAGTAAAGTACAGTACCACACACTGTCAAGTATCTCACAGTGCAACGTACAATATAACACTCTGTAAACTATCTCACACAAATGATCCCACACAGTAACGTATCTCACACTGTAAAATATTTCACAAATATTTTAAATTCAGCCAAGGGTACAGCTATTCTTTTGTTATACTCACACTGTAAAGTATCTAACGTTGTAAAGTATCTCACGCATAGCTGTTTACTTTTATGACATTTCCTCCCTCAGGCTGCAGATCCATCAGGACCTAAGAGATGATCTGGCCAAAGCAAAGAACCTGGCAGGCATTGAGGAGGTGAACACACAGTTGAAGCAGCGCTGCCAGGTACACACCTGAGACAATATCACTGCTTTTTAGTTTCCAATCTCAGACTTACTAGTTGGTTTCATTAAAAATGATGTTCAAGCATCGTGCCCATGTAAACCACCCGGTTACATTGGTAAAACCCTACTGTGTAAAATATTTCATACCGCGTTTGAAAATATTCATCGTACGACACGTATATAAACAGATAAAACTGACATTTTTCAGAAAGCGGATTAATACATGTCTTGACGCTTTAATATATTACACGATGTCCAGAGTCTGTGTTGGTTTGTACAGGAGGAGATGGATACGGACGAATCGGAGCGACATCACACCGGACTGCCTTTTCCTCATTGGATCTGTCAGCCGTACGTCAGGCCAGCGTGAGTCACAGCCTTTTTGATTCAGTGCCTGTTGCCTCAACATGACACGTATAGAACATTTACGTCAAAAAAAGATCGTTAAATGTAAAAGTATCAGAACTCGCTCTCTTGCAGCTAACACTGACCATGACTTATAAACATCTAGCTAATAATATTTTCACTAGTTCATAGCAATGAATAAACGTGTAATTTGTAATAGGCAATTATTATTAGCATTATTATTAAAATTATTAGCTAGTGGTAATGGATAAAGAATTATATCGAGGACCAAATATGGGCGTCTGTGGCTCGGGTGGTAGAGCGGGTTGTCCACTAATTGTAGGGTTGGCGGTTCGAGTCTATTTTAGTGACCCTCATACAGATTTATTTGATTTACACCACAGATATCAAGCGAATATAACCAGTAATGCTACTTTGTACTTCTATATGGTTTTATTATAGAAATTATTTGAGTAAAACTGGTGTCAGTTGGTTGACTCGGTGATAAATGGTGGAAGTGGAACGGTGTCAGGTGAGAGGTGGGGGCAGGAGTCACCGTCGCTGGATATTTGACTCCATCTTTAGTCACGGTGCAAACCTCCTGTATTTCCGAGTGCTGAGACATGCTGCTGTTTGCGCAGGCCGAAGGATCCGAGCAGCGAGAACGGCGTGAAGGCGGTGAGCGGGAAAAGGGCGCTGGAGGACAGCGACAGCTCCAACGACTCGCTCTCCAAGAACAAGCAGAAGAAGAAAGTCAGGAACCCGCAGAAGAACTTCTGCCCCGGGCTCAAACGTAAAAGCAGGATGACAGATTTAGAACTTTTGAAAAAAATTTTTTATAAAGTGCACCTATTATGGTTTTTCAAATATTACCTTTCATGTAGTGTGTGTGTTTTTTTTTTTTTAAAGAGCTGTTTGTGAATGTAAAAACATCTGCCAAATTCTCCTAAAAGAAGGAACCGATTCTGAACAGCTAAAACGAGTCATTAGTGATTCCAGACTTTACTTCCTGTACTATCCTACATAGGTTTGTAACAAAAAGCCCCGCCTCTGGTTTTCATCAGCTGCTCGTAGTGGGCGTTTCCTTTTTGACACACCCTGACAGCGGTAGACCAATCAGAGCAGAGTATGCTCTCTGAAAGGAGGAGTTTAGAGTGAATCATTTAGAACGGATCATCGAACGAGTCGTTTTTTGACACTGGGGGGGAAAGTTAATGCTGCGAATTAAATTATGAGCACGTTAAAGTGTTTTTTGACCCCGGATGCACGTAAATCTACTGTATGAGAGCTTTAAAACACAATTAGGCACGTTTCAAAACCATAATAGGTGCGCTTTAAGTATATCTCTACTGTATATGGTATGTTTTCGTTTTTTGAGCACGCGTTCTGCTCTTTTATAAAACGTGCGTATAAACGTGTTGAGACGCAAATTTGATGACGACAGGCTACATCAGGAGACAGATCATCAGTACATGAGAGAGATTTTCTTTATGCATACTGTATTACTGATGATGATGATGATGGGCATGAACTGAATTCTGCCTCGTGGATAAAAAGGTCTTCCAGATGATGGACTAAAGAGTGAATGTTTTCTCTCCCTCCCCCCCCCACCACCCCCCTTCCTTCATCCGCAGCAAAGTACATCAAATGTGAGCAGTGTGGGAATCCCAAAGTACGTCATCTTTCATTAATACGTTTCACATCTTCATTATTTATTTATTTCCCTGACTGATGTAGCGTATTTTAAGCTGAACTTGGCATATTGTTGAATTTTACATGATGAGTAATCGAAGTAATGAGAAAAAGATTTGTACGTGCAGATCTGTACCGTTTCTCTCTCGCTCTCCCGCAGGGGAATAAGTGCGTCTTTAACCTGTGTCGTGGCTGCTGTAAGAAAAAGGCCTATAAGGAAGTCGCAGATTGTCCAGGTGAGTTCACACCTCTGTTGTCTAAAAACGAAAAAAACAAAACAAAACAAGCTTTAACGGTAATAAAGGTGACCTAGTACGACCTAGTCTTAAAAAAGTGTCGCGGTCATTGAAAATCCAATTTTCTTTCAGACAGCTAGATTTTTGTGATTCATTTCTTGTCTTAATGACATTTTGAGCATTTCATGGGCTGGTCAAATGTAGCAGTGCTGAAATATTTTTCCTACCATGTACACATCAAGAATTTTTTCATGCTAACGCTCAACCTAACCCCCCCTCCCCCGCCTCCCCCCTCCGCAGGTCACGGCTTGAGGTTCAAGACGAAAGCGCAGAAGCAGACGCTCGCTGTCCAAACGGAGACGCCGATCTCGTCCTAAACCTCCGCGTCGCTCGAGTTTCCGGCTCGCTACGAAACGCAACAAATCGAACGTATCTTACCCGCATACGCATATGCATTGAACCCGAATACTGCTGCTGAAGAGTAAAAACTTCTTACTTTAGACAGGAACGGATTCCAAAAAGGAAAACGTCATCACGTACATGATTAAAATCCGGATCTTGGAAGAGACTAGATTTTGTACGTAGGGTTTTTACCCTACTTTATAAACCGCAACGTTACTGTAGCTAAGCCCCGCCCCTAAAAAGTTCACGATATACCGCGAACCTCGGTGTTGCGGCCGTTTTTACGTTTTAATCCTCAGATATTAAACGGAACAGACAGAATACAGGGATAAATTATTCAAACTACGCAAACACCTTTGTCTGTTTTTAGACATTTGTTGTTTTAAAAAAAAATAATAATTTATTTTACGTTTAGTTTTAAACGTAACGGGTACAGGCCAAACCTAATGTTTTCACACGTTCCATCAAAACCAAAGTCGAATTTCAGTTTCTGCTGCCCATGTTCTACAGTTGGACCGCTCACACAGGAGAATGTTGGCGCTCTTGGGAAAGCAGAGCTGGATTTACCAGCTTGTGATCTGACTCACACACACACACACAGAGAGAGAGAGAGCGTAAGATTGAGATCAGGTGTGTCCTCGAGGTACAGGAAACTGAGGATCATTTGTGACATTTCCGCTGCTTTGTGTTTTTAACGTTGAGGTTTTTACAGCGAATAAAACTTTTTAAATTCTTTTAGGCAACCGTCTGCTCCACTTTGTCCTCATATCTGGGATCGTCTCTTGTTACATGTGTTCGCTCGGCATGTCCAGCTAATCACGTCACTTCCCGTGTGAACAAACCGATCAAAATAAATTCATATGTTCATGGCTTGTAGCATGAGGGATATTTATAAAAAAAAAGTCTACACACCCCTGTTACAATGGGAGGCTTTTGTGACGGGGGGGATTAATTCAACCAAGGTAAATTGTATCAGAACTCAATGTAAAGTCACAACATATTACAATGGAGTGAAAAAACAAATCATTGAAACATTTTTTTTGGGGGGGGGAAGGAAAAATACAGTAAGTTACAATAACCAAGTTGCATAAGTGTGCACACCCCTAAACTGATACTTTGTTAAAGAACCTTTTGATTTTATTGCATCTCAGACACACACACACACAAAAATATCAAATAAATCAGCGAAATCCTGTAGGGACTGATGTACACTCGAGATGTAAGAAATAAACCACTCGGTGTTGTGCTGTTAAAGGAAAATAAACCACCAGTGAGGAGGTATGATGAAGCAAAGTTACAGTCATCACCCTGAGGTTGGTTACTTTCACAAACCGGCATGTTCCACACGGTTTTATTCCTCTTACACCACAGCAGATTTGCATTCATTAAAGAATGACACGTCATACTTTTTATCCATTCACAGCAGCAATAAACTCATTCCTTCCCCAGTCTCACTCACCCCCCACCAAAAAAAAAAAAAAAGTCTTTTGTCTAAAGCCGTTACAAAGCGCTGACACTGGAGACTCCTTCCATATTCGTTAAATAAACGTCTCCTTACAGAAAACTTCAGTGCCGGTGACTAAATTTTTCCAGTTTATACTCATCCCTATAGAAACGATGATGCGTTAGTACGAGCACGTTCATACACACCTGCACTACTGTCAGAGGCGCTGTTAGAGAAAATCAATCAACACCTTCTGACCAATTTGAGCGTTCAAACACCGTCTGTAGGCTCCAACAGGGCATTATAAATAAATAAAAATAATTTTCATGATAGCCGGTTGAATTCTCAAATCTGATTGGTCAGAAGGTATGTATTATCTTTGTGTAACAGCACAGGTTTATATTAACGCGCTCGTTCTAATACGTTATCGTTTCTATAGTAACAGCTCCTTCACAGAGACTCGTACGGTGGATGCTCTACGTGATCTAGGACTAATAATTTTTTTTCAAGTGTGTTTGACAAATGAAAACGTATACTCGGTGTGGTGACGCTTTTTATAGGGAGGCATACGTTGACATTTATGGACGGAGTCTCGAGTGTCAAGACCGAGGAGTTTATGCTTTCCGCGTTCTTGGTAACACAAACGCACTTTTTGACAGACAGAAAAAGGAGAAAAGGTGATGCCGGTGGAAGAAATGCTTTTTATTGCGGTTTTAACGCAAGCGATGAATGACTGACTCGTCTTGGGATGTTAAATCTCAACTAGAAGCCGTTCAAAAAAAAAAAGGTATGAAGTATCGTACATTATAAGCGCTGGGAAATCACTGTGGTATAAACGGAATAACACATTAAGAGCACTGCAGAACCCTGGTTTGTACGGGAGGGTGGCGAGAAAGAAGCCGATACTCAAAAAGTACCATCTGAAAAGCACGAGTGTGACCCAGCTGCAATGTGGGAAAAAGGTTTTGTGGCCAGATGAGACCAAGATAAGAGCTTTCTGGCCAAACCTAAAATTTCCCATGCTTCAAGACATACCGTCCCTGTATCGTGGTAGTGGTGGGGGCGGCATCATGCTGTGATGATGCTTCTTATCAGCAGGGACTGGGCATCTTGTTGGAATTGATGGACGAATGAATGGAGCAAAATATAGGGAAATACTGCTTCAGCCTGCAAAAAAAAAAACGAAGCTTTGGAGGAAATTCACCTTTCAGCAGGACAATGCAACACTGGACTGGCTCAAAAACAAAAAAGGTAAATGTCCTACAATGGCCCAGTCAAAGTCCTGATCTCAATCCCATTGAGAATTCGTGGCATTATTTGAAAACTTGCAGTCCACAAGCATCAACCCAACCAACCCGAACAACCTGGAGCAAATCTGCCAAGACGAATGGGCCAAAATCGTTCCACCACTGTCTGCAAAGCTGGTACGTACCGTACACATCCCAAAAAAAAGACCTAAAGACCTTGTTATTACAGCAAAAGCAAAAGATCTACCAAATATTAACGTGTGGGGGTTGAATACAAACAAGTTATTTCAGTTTTTTATTTTTTCATAAAATATATTTACCAACATAAATCCAATGTCACCTTACAATAAATGTATTTTAAAATAAAATATCAAACAGAAAGAAATTCCAAGATACCATTTGTAATTCAGTAATACGAGAGAACGGGTCAGGGGTCTGAATACTTTCTCAAGGCACTGTAGTATACAGATTTCAGGCTTTTACGTATGGACATGCCCTAATCCGGTACTGGAGATGCGTTAAAATTCATACCGGACTTTTTTTTTTTCTTCTTCTAATCCTTACCCTCGATATCATATTTAGACTGGACATTAAAGATGGGGTTCGGTGCAAGGCTAGTTAAAACGTCGGAGTTGAAATGATCGTTAAAGCGAAGAATACTCCAGCATTTTCCCAACCTAAATCTCTATTTACCGAATCTGTATCGTATGGAGACGTTAAATATGACCAAAATCTACTCCGCTAGAAAGTAACCGTGGAGAAAATAACCAATGCCGTTAGAAATCATCTTTTCCAATGTATATTTATTTTAAAAGCATGTTCTGTGATGAGGTTTCTCTTTTTTTTTTTTCCCCGATGTGTAATCAACATTTTGTCACAAGATACAGAGGAAAGTGCATCTCTTTACAAACAACAACAGGCCGGTACAGCGGAAGTGCCATTTCACTGTTTTTAACCCCCCCCCCCCCAACCCACCGCATCCCCCCCCCCTTTAAATTTTGTTTGTATAATCATCAGAGCAACACAGGATGTCTTCGGCATCTTTAGTACGGACGACGGGTCTCACCTTTTTTTCCCCCCCAACTTAAATAAAGTCTTTAGATTGTGATTTTTTTTTTTTGCATTCTTCAGCAGGGAAACAGAACTGAACTCTAGGATGAGGGTCTACGATGCTTCTGTGGGTCCCCCCCGCACGCTCCTTCGTGAGAGGCGACGAGTCGAGCGTTCACATGTTGGTGCTCATTCGCGTTTGGCTGTTGGCGGGTGTCAGTTCACCTTGGCTACCTTCTCTCGGAGGAGACTGCAGGGGATAAGAGTGGAGATTAGTTACGTACCGATAATTCACATGATTTACTGCGATATGATATTCAGCACACACCCTGTTGTTAGAGTGGTAAATGGTCTGCACTTAACTTTAGCAGTTCTACAAAGCGCTGTACATTCACACACACACACACACACCAATGGGAGCAGAGCTGCCATGCAAGGCGCTAGCTTGCCATCGGGAGCAACTTGGGGTTCAGTGTCTCACCCAAGGACATGTGGTTTCATGGGGGTCAGGAATCAAACCACCAACCCTACGATTAGTGGACAACCCGCTCTACCACCTGAGCCACAGCCGCTATAGTGACCATTTGTAACATTCAGTCCTACTGTGGTTACCATTCAAAGGGAGGATGTCTATGTAGTTTCAAAACATTTAATTAACCAATCGGGATCATGCACCCCGCCATTTCTGTTTGAAAAGCGTTCGCCCTTTCCTTAGTAGATCATGAAATTGAATACTGACAATGCCAGAGAGAGTCAAGAGAGTTAAACTGACCGTGCTCTCTAGGTGGGAAGGGGAATACATACTCACTCACTCTCCATGTCGGTCACAGCAACACTAGCGCCGCCTATGAGCTCAAGTATACGGAAGAGGGCGGATAGCACTTTTCTCAGAGTGTGCTACGCTGGTCGAAAAGACATGGTAGCTGGCTTCACGTGTCTCCGAGGAACATGCATCAGCCTTCATCCTCCCTGGTCAGTAAATGTTGTGCAATTTTAGTCACCGTGCGCATTAGGACCGGCATCTTCTCTGATGTGCATCCCGATATTTCCGTTTAATATTTATGATGAGCTCCAGCTTTTCTTACACAACTAGGCACCAGAGGTAATAGCATCCAAAGCACGTGGGAAACTACATACCTTCGAAGCATGGTTAATTGACAGTCCAAAAAGTTACACTAAATCAGTAGGATGCGTTACGGTGCACGTGTCGAGCACATGGCCCGCTGCCTCGTTTCATTCGGCTCACGTGAGCTTGGACAACATTAATACTGACGCACTACTGCTCAGCTTTTTCACACTATCCGGAAGATCTGTAGCGTAGCCGGAACAGTTAGCGTAAACCGCTGTAAACGTAGAGTGTACTCCGGTTTTTACCTGAAACGTGGGTTATAGTCACACTCGCACACACCGAACACGATTTTGTGTCATTATAAAATAAACGTATTCAACTGTAATGTTTTATTCGTTTCTATATGGTCTCGTGAAGAGTGTATCGGGATGTGTATCGTATCGTATCGTGCCGTTAGCGCATCATCACATGCCTACTAACTGCTCTTATTATATACAAAAACAAAAAAGGTGTGAAGACAGAAAGAGAGAGAAAAATCAAATGGAGGTGAGGAACGGAGGCAAGATGAGAGGTGTTGAGGTGATTGAGAACAGACGGAGTGATGGTGTAGAGAGGTTACGGCGTTACCTTAACATGGATCTGGTTACGTAGTACTGCTGCTCTCAGGATCATGGCTTTGGTTCGTCTCTGAAACTCCTTCCCCATTTGCAGCGATTTCTCGAACGTAGTGCTCCTCTGATCTACATCACGTGCATACAAGATCTACACACACGCGCACACACACACACCGTCAAATGTTTAGACACACTCATTCTTTATTTTCCCCCCACATTTTAGAATAATAATAAAGTCATCAAAACTCTGGAGTAACACAAGTGGAACTATGGGAATTATGTCATGATAAAAAAAATCCCAAATAAATCAAAATAATTTAATATTTTAGCATCTTCAAAGTCGACGCCCTTTTCGTCTAGAATTTCCAGAAAATGTATTCTTGGCGTGTTCTCGAGCGATTTCTTGAGGAATTTCCCCGAGATGATTTTTAAACAGTATTAAAGGAGTCCACACCGACGCCGGACTCTTATCGCCTGCTTTTCGGGATTATTTCGCTCCGAGTCGTCCGTTTAAATAAAGATGATTTTTTGGAAATAAAATTAGTTTTCTAATGAAAGAAATTAATATGTCGGCACGATTATAGTTTTGTCAACAACACCGATTTCAAACAATTAAATCATACACCTTCAGATCAAAAGGTTTAGAAGATCGTGAGAAACATTTCAGTCGGGTGTCCACAAACTTTTGACTGGTAGTGTACTTATATGTAGAACTTACAATCATCTTTTTCTAGGATCGATACATTTTTAAAGATTCCCGGTTATTGCGGTGTTTGATGTTCAGGTGTAAAGAAATTATGGGATGTCAGACAACCCGAGTCATATGGTTGTTCAGAGTAGTTTACTGCAACCAATCAGCGTCGTCGCTCCACAGTGTCATAAAGAACTTCAAAACTCGCTTTTCAAATCGGCTTGGCAACGATAACAGAATGGAGTGACTGAGGTGTGTGTGTGTGTGTGTGCAGGCATACCTTGCTGTGAGAGTCGATACGAGCGTTGATCAGTCCCTCCAGGATCAGCTGAGTGAGTTCATCTTCCAGCGCCGCCACTGTGGTGTTAAACGCCAACGCCATCTTATTCATATCTGCAGACACGTACGGACTGAAGTACTGCACGGAGGGAAACACACACACACACACACACACACACAATGTGTAATGACAATTTACCTTGCTATAATGTTAAGATTTCAGACCGGGTATAAACAGTGCAATATGTTTATTTGTTTATTTACCTGTATGAGGGCTCTGTTCCTGATCTGTGTATACAGTGTTCTTACATGTGGAGCCAGATACATGTCTAGGAGGAGATTATCCTAAAACACAAAACACCACGGCATCTTCACTGTCCGTTCAGTGTAACGTACACTTCCCCGTACACATTACAACGAGGAACAACTTACCTTCATTTCGTCCAGCATCTTAAGACAGGACGCGTACTTCGACTCGTAAAACTTGAAGATAATATCACGCACTTGGGGTTCCAACTCTAAAAATAACTTAAAGGAGCTGCAAAGGAAGGCGCGACGTTATGTTAATCACGTACTGTCATTATGTACAGGTAAAAGAAGTACGCTTAATCTTCTAGCAATGAAACTGTGCAAACGGCTAAGACGACACGTTTGTCCGTACCTGCTAGAGATGACGTTACGCTGCAGCTCCTGCCTGTCGAACGTAGCCAAAGCGCAAAGTCCTCCGTAAACTGCTACGTTACTAGGGGAAAGAAGCTGCGAGAGCAGAGGAAAAGTGTTACCAGCTCACGTTCTACCCAAACTACCATTTTAATACAACACCACACCCAGCGAGTACCACTAGTTTTCCAAAGTAACGCAAAAACACCGCGCTTAAGTACTTTTAAAGGTTATTAAGTAAAAAGCCGAACCTCGGGGAAATCGCAGTGGTCGAAAGAGGCCTGCAGGAAGCACTTGGCAGCAGGTTTATATTTTCTCGAGGCGAGTTCTGCCAATCCTGAGGTGAGAAACAAAATCTGATTACAGCTCAAAGAGTGATTGGATTTTTTTTTTTTTTTATTTTATTTCTGTCAGTCCCAGTAAAGGAGGTATATAATTCTCTACGCTTGTCCGTTCTAGAGGAGGAGGTGTGGCCTCTGTGCCCATAAGTGCTAAAGAAGGAGGCGTGGCACCTGTGCCCGTCAGTCGCAGAGAAGGAGACGTGGCCTATATGCCTGTCAAACTTAGAGAAGATGATGTGGCCTCTGCGCCTGTCAGTCCTAGAGAAGGAGGCGTGACCTCTGAGGCCATCAGTCCTAGAGAAGGAGGAATGGCCTCTGCCCCGTCTGTACTTGAGAAGGACACGTGGTCTCTGTGCCTGTAAGTCCTAGAGAAGTAGATGTGGTCTCTGTGCCGTTGAGTCCTAAAAAAAGGAGGCATGGCCTCTGTACCAGTCAGTCCTAGAGGAGGCGTGACCTATATGCCCATCAGTCCTATAGAAGGAGGCGTGACCTCTGACACCATCAGTCCTAGAGAAGGATATGTGGCCTATATGCCTGCCAGTCCTAGAGAAGGTGGCGTGACCTACATGCGCATAAGTCCTAGTGAAGTAGGCGTGGTATCTGTGCCTGTCAGTCCTAGTGAAGTAGGCGTGGTATCTGTGCCTGTCAGTCCTAGTGAAGTAGGCGTGGTATCTGTGCCTGTCAGTCCTAGTGAAGTAGGCGTGGTATCTGTGCCTGTCAGTCCTAGTGAAGTAGGCGTGGTATCTGTGCCTGTCAGTCCTAGTGAAGTAGGCGTGGTATCTGTGCCTGTCAGTCCTAGTGAAGTAGGCGTGGTATCTGTGCCTGTCAGTCCTAGTGAAGTAGGCGTGGTATCTGTGCCTGTCAGTCCTAGTGAAGTAGGCGTGGTATCTGTGCCTGTCAGTCCTAGTGAAGTAGGCGTGGTATCTGTGCCTGTCAGTCCTAGTGAAGTAGGCGTGGTCTCTAACCCCAACACAGACTGTTTGCATAATTCTAAATCATAACATATTGCATCATAGCTTCACTGAAGAACCGGACTGTCTGCTTTAAATCTTTCACACCTTGGATACCTTGGGCTCACGTACACATCTTTCAGAGTAAATTGATCGACTGACTCGGCAACTTATCGGTCCTGCATAAACGATATAAACATGAGGAGAACAGCGTACCTGCAGCACATTTTAGTTTGGTGAGAACAGCTTGGTTTTGACTATCTCTCTCCCCTCGTTGCTGTGAAAAAAAAAAAAGAAAGAAAGCAAGACATTTTTACAGCTCCTCCTTCACATTATTATCTATAACATCTGAGCTGACCGGCAGCTGTCACCAACCTCTGCTATCTCTGGAGTGGATTCAGCCTTGCTGACATAGCTAAGTACATGAGACCAGTTTTGGAGGTAAACGCTAACCTGTAAGGAAACAGATTCGCACACATTTCACGTATGATACATAATAATTAATACGAAGGTTTAATATCAGGAGGTTCACTCCAACATCCCAGGCATTACTAACGTGAAAACAGAGAGCTCGTTAACAGATCTCCGCTCACCTTGATTACGTTAAGACACATGTTGATGACGTGCTTGGCGCTTGTGCAGTAGTCTCTGGCTCGGGAATAACACTTCAGCGCGTTGCTGAGGTCACCACAGTCCAGGTAATGATCTCCAAGGTCATCGTGACCCCTCCTAAACACACCACAGAGCTTCTCGTTTAGCAAGTCCGCTGAACAAGGCCGTCAACTATTCAACTCTGTGCTGGCAGTCGATTGAAGTTACTCTGGATGAAAATGTTTGCCGAACAAATATGCGAATGTGCAGTGAAGTAATTACCAAAAAGCGTGAAGGACTGAACACAATAGGATGTTTCCATAGGACAAGAAGGGCTAACAGAAACTATTAAAGTATATGCATTATTAGGAAATGAAATCTATTATACGGATTAAAATAAGTGTTTTGTAAATGCATTCCTCTGTTTAATCACATTTTATTGGATACCATCTGCCATGAAGAGAAACAGGATTCGCCAACTGAGATGATGCATTTCCCTCCCGTTTTCACCAAATAACTGCACTATATGCACAAAGATATGGCGGTGAGAGACTCGATGAAGTAACTGATGGAGTTGACTGCAAAAAAAGATACACCAGAGCCATATCTCCCTGCAGGTCTTGCCTGGTTTCCCACTGAAGCTAAGCAGGGTAGAGCCTGGCCAGTACCTGGATGGGAGACCTCCTGGGGAAACCTTAGTGGAAGTGGTATTTTTGAAGCCAGCAGGTGGCGCTCACCCTGTGGTCTGTGTGGGGCCTAATGTCTCAAAGAACGACGTCATAGCTTGACATGTTACCGAGAAACCAAAAAAATCCTCTGTCCTGAAGACTTGGTTATAAAGCACTGACACTGGAGACTCCTTCCATAAAGGTTAAACAAAACATCTCCTTAGAGAGAAACTCCACAATATTAACGATTACGCATTCTTCTGGTTAAAAAAAACAAACACGCTTTTGATTTGTTTATTATTAGTTTGAGATTATACGAAGCGTCCTGCGTACAAGTCCCTCTGAATGAGCTGTTACTATAGAAACGATGACGTATTAGAAGGAGCGCATCAATACACACCTGTGACTTGCAGCTGCGCTACTAAAAGATCTGATGTTATAGAAAAATAACACACACCTTCTGACCAATCAGATTCAGGAATTCAACAGCGATGTGGTGTGAAAATGTATAAACGATGGCCTGGAGAGGTCGACTGGATCCCGGGTGAGTGTTACTACTATTCACTTTGTACTGCTCTCAGCCGATAGCAATTAAATAAAAAAATAAATAAATGAAAGAAAAACGACAGAATACCTGATGCTTTCTTTGATGGAGTTTCCCTTGTAGTTCTTTAGGTCGGTGTCGAGTTTCTCCAGTTTGAGCAGGGCTTTTTTCCGGGTCGATTCGGCCCAGGCTGTGTCGAGGGGAGGAGGCTCCACTGCTCCTTCAGGAACAGCGTCTGGCACTCCCTGCATTTCCCTGAGGAAAACACACACACACAAACACACACACACACACACCGTTTGTATCTACAAATAACTGGAAAATGTAGAACAATCATTTTGACTGCATTTTATTTTGAACCATCCTTTCAGCCCTCTTATTAAAAATACACTTTGTAATCTTTTGTAACATTTTAGATAGATAGATAGATATAGAGATAGATAGATAGATACAGAGATAGACAGATAGACAGATATAGAGAGATAGATAGAGAGATAAATAGATAGATAGAGATCGATAGAGACAGACAGATAGAGATATATATATATATATATAGAGAGAGAGATAGATAGAGAGAGATCGATAGAGAGATAATAGAGATAGAGAGATATATACAGAGATAGATAGAGATCGATAGAGAGAGATAGATACAGATAGAAATAGATAAGAATAAACAGAGAGATAAATAGATAGAGAGATAGATAGATATATAGAGAGATAAATATATATATATATATATATATATATATATATATATATACATATATATATATATATATATAGAGAGAGAGAGAGAGAGAGAGAGAGAGAGAGAGAGAGAGAGATAGAGATAGATAAGAATAAGATAGATAGATAAACAGAGAGATAAATAGATAGATAGAGAGATATTTATATAGAGAGAAAGAGATAGATAAGAATAAGATTCTACAACATCCATAATGCGTAGCCAGTTCTTTCCTGGAACACGCTCATGTTTTATTCCTGAAACATGATTAAGTTAAGGTTCAGCGATATTCTGTAATAGAGGGAAGTATAGACGATTTACAGGAGCTGCTCTTGCCTTGTGGCTTCAGTGAGCTTGCGATGGATCTCTTCGTAAACGTCGACGTTAAATGTTCTTTGGACAAAAGACAAGGCCATCTTCAGAGCTTCCACGCGTAACTGGGGGCAGTGATCAGCGATGAACTGCAGCCGCTCGATCCTCATCAGCCCGCTGTAGCTGGACGCGTACTGCTCCAGATCCTGTAGGAGGAACGAAAACTTCAAACGGATGTGGGGGGGGGGGGGACAAAAAAAACAACACACATACTGGCAAGGTGATAAAGTAACCAGAGACCGTTCGTTCCATGTGGCGCTGCAATTGGACAACACGCGCTTACGCGGCTTCATTATGGTGGAGAAAAACGTCCCACGATTCTCAACTCACTCAGATTTTACAGTTTACCTGCGCCCGTTTTCATAAACCTCATTTTCGACGCGGTACGGTGTAATTCCAGCTGTGTATCGAGCTCCGATAAAGCACACCACATGCCAGTTTTCTACCTAACCACACTGTTTCAAAAAAAAAAAAAAAAAAAAAAAAAAAAAAAAAACGCACCAATAGGCTTGTGAGATATTGATTTTTCAACATCTGCCAGTGACTTTCCATTTGAAAATATCCATGCAATATAACAATGCAAGCGTCCAGAACCAACTGCCTCAATCAATCAATCAATAAATAAATAAAGAGACAGGAAAATGAGCATTTCCATGGTTTCGGGTTTAAGGAGAGCAGACGAGTGCATAAAAATATTATTAGCTGAGCGGTTATGCACTGCGGTACGGTAAATTTTTAGGTGCTTCTACAGCAATGCATGGTAAACTGTAATAAATATATAAACAAACAGAAGTCACGTGTCCCCCCACCCCCCCACAGACGCTTCCCTAAAAAGAAAATATACAGTGAAGCCAACGTTAAATACATACATACTTGTCTA
This sequence comes from Ictalurus furcatus, assembly GCF_023375685.1. Taxonomy (NCBI): domain Eukaryota; kingdom Metazoa; phylum Chordata; class Actinopteri; order Siluriformes; family Ictaluridae; genus Ictalurus; species Ictalurus furcatus. The sequence continues at coordinate 35,079,941 of NC_071256.1, forward strand.
ATGTTGGCTAAGTCAAGCACACGTTGCCAGATTTTATTATATACGCTCGAAACGTTCTCTTTTAAAGTTCGCAGAAAGCGAGGCACTCGAGAGTAAAATGCGAAGAAGGCGGAGCTTCTAGAAAGCGTCGTTTAATACCGGGAAGTTAAAAACACAGGTACAGACCATTCCACATTCGTGTGCGACTCATCTCCTGTTTTATCGTGGAGAAAAGAAACCACATCTTTGGCGTATATTTGAGTGATAACTCGCACAATGTAAAGGTTGGCATATCTGGTGCTATATGATATAATATAACACAATCAGATAATATAATCAGAGTAAACGTCACTGGATATCGTTGTGAGCTAGCGGATCTAAAAGCAGGAATGGGGTTTAATTATGTTTTAAACCTTGTCACCTTCTTACAGTGCTTAAAGCTTTGACCAAAATGTAGGAAAAGAAAATCCAAGAATGATTAAACCTGCAATCGAAGAACATATCACACCATGTTTTATTTCTTGTGATTAGATTTACTCGAGGTGTACTCAACACGTACCAGGGTTGGATTTTCCACGACGTAGTTGGTGTCAGGAGCATTCTGCTGGTCTTCCTGAGGGTCAGCATCGATCTGCATGGGCTCTACCGACCCCTGCGCGAGAACAGAACAGAACAGCACTGCGGTCAGAGCGACGCACTTTAAGTCAGGCGTTAATGTCAATCTTTAAATATGACAGAGAGAGAGAGAGACTGCAAAGAATCCAGTAGTAGCAAGTCACAGGGATTAGTTTAATGAACCACAGCTACTCAAGATTATAACAATTCAATTCAATTTGTATAGCGCTTTTAACAATGTCTCAAAGCAGCTTTACATAAACATATAAACACAGGATACAGATTTTAAGTGTGTGAATTTATCCCTATTGAGGGATAAAACTCCCTGAGATGATATGAGGAAGAAACCTTGAGAGGAACCGGACTCAGAAGGGAACCCGTCCTCATCTGGGCAACGACGGATAGTGTGAACGTAAAGGAAAGTTCATTATGGTTCATAAGTCCATAACAGGTGTCCATTTACGACATCTAGACTACGATGACACGCTACAGTACGTTAAGATATTCTTTACCTGTATCCATGAGAGACATACACACACTAATGTACTCTTCCACCTCACCAATATTTACTGCAGATTTAGTTTAGTGAAAGTTTTCTAGCGAATGCTGTTGAAACATCTATCTTGAGTGCTGCAGAGTCTTCTTCTGGCCCTGATGATTTGATTGCCTAATTTTACACATTTTGCTCCGATATTTTAGACTCCATTGCCCCTTTAAAGCTGAAGCAACCAAATCGTAAATCTTATTACTGGCTCGACGATGGTACTCGTTCTCTCAGACAGGCTTGTCGTAGAGATGAGCGGAGATGGAAGCATGATCAGTTAACTGTGTCCTTCCAGATTTTTAAAGATTGTTTGTTTAAGCAGCAAAGTCAGCTAGGTCTAGGTATTTCTCTGACTTAATTGCTACACACTGTCACAGACCGAACATCTTATTCACCACGATAAATTCAATTATTAATCCGAGTTGCCAATTCCATAGGGAACCCTCGGCTGAACTTTGTGAGAAGTTTTTAAACAATTTTGCTGATGAAGTAATTACCATTCGTTCTTCCTTCACTTCGCATTTATCAGACCTGTCCCCGAATTCACTGGCTTTACCCTGTTCATTTGATCAATTTGAACACGTTTCTCTAAAGGAACTGTGTGATCTGGTTAACCAGATGAAAATATCATCCACGCCACTTGATGTTGTTTCCGCTGTGCTTATGAAAGCAACCTTTTCTGAAATTGGCCCCAGTATCCAAGTGTTGATAAATTCTTCTTTGGATGCAGGGGTGGTCCCAAATTGTTTTAAGCATGCTATTGTTCAACCTTTGCTTAAGAGACAGGGTTTGGATGAAGCTTGCCTTAATAATTATCGGCCCGTCTCTAAGCTACCGTTTCTGTCAAAGCTGCTAGAGAAAGTGGTACAATCTCAATTGCTCCTGTTTTTAAACTCAGCTATGTTATTTGAACCTTTACAATCTGGTTTCACTGCTTTTCATAGCACGGAGTCTGCTTTGTTAAAAGTGTCCAATGACATTTTACTCACAGTGGATGCTGGTAAAAATACTGTGTTGATGCTACTAGATCTTACAGCTGCCTTTGATAGAGCATAACATACTTCTCTGGTGCTTAGAGCATCTGTTTGGTATCAAGGGCACCGCCCTACAATGGCTCAGCTCATATCTTAAGGACAGGTCTTTCTCGGTAGTGTTGGGTAATTTCTGCTCTTCTTCTAGTCCTATTATTAGTGGTGTTCCTCAAGGCTCCATTCTGGGCCCACTTCTTTTTAACTTATATATGTGGCCGTTGGGGAATATCATTAGGGCTCACAATGTCTCTTTTCATTTAAATGCTGATGATACCCAGTTGTACATTCCTTTGAAATCTGGCGACTCCATTCAGCCATTGTTGGACTGTCTGGATGACATTAAAAAATGGTTGACAAATAATTTCCTCCGACTTAATGAAGACAAAACTGAAATAATTGTTTTTGGCCCCGAGATTGAGAGATGGTCTCATTAACGAGCTCCATAAACACTTCCCCTCAATTTCTTCCCAGGTTCAGAACCTTGGCTTCATTCTGGACTCAGAATTATGCTTAACCAAGCAGATAAATTCGGTCGTTAAGACTAGTTATTAAACTACGGATTATTTCGAAACTCAAAACATTTTTGTCTTTCCAGGATTTGGAGAAGGTTATTCATGCTTTTATTACTTCTCGCTTAGATTACTGTAATTCATTATACTTGGGTCTTCCTCAGTCATCTCTGGCTCGTCTTCAGATGGTTCAGAATGCAGCTGCAAGGCTGTTGAGCAGGGCAAAGAAGTTTGATCGTGTCACCCCAATTTTAGCATCGCTTCACTGGCTCCCAGTCCGTTTTAGGATTCGGTTTAAGGTTCTGATGTTTGCTTTTAAAACTCTTAATAATCAAGCTCCTTCGTATCTCGTATCGCCTTCTTAATCCACGTTCATCAAACAGATGTCTAAGATCTTCTGATAGGTTTCTTTTGCATGTCCCTCGTTCCCGGTTAAAAACAAAGGGGGATAGAGCTTTTGCTGTTGCTGCCCCCGTCTACGGAATCAACTGCCACTGGACATCCGCCTTGCACCTTCTATTACCACTTTTAAAAATAGGCTTAAAACATCTCTCTTCTGCCAGGCTTTTTGATCAAATTTTTAATTGTTTAAACAAAATTTTTTTTATTGATTTTTTCTATTGTCTGCTTTTATTTGGTCTAATTCTGTTTCTATTTTACTTGCTGTACTCTGTTCAGCACTTTGGTCAGCGTTGCTGTGCGAAACGTGCTATACAAATAAATTTTACTTACTTACTTACTAACTAGATGAATTTGGCTTCTCTGAGGTTTATTGCGATATTTCGGTTACGTATTCATTATAACACGCTATTTACATGCCAGGAGGTAGTAGCATGTAGTAACTGCCTCGAAGCGTGCTGTTCACTGCTCAGCTTTTTCGCGCGACCCAGAATTCAGAGCAAATCCGCAGAGTAGCCGGCCCAAGGGCGGTACCTGTAAACCTCGGTGCGGTACTGCACTCGGGTTTCAACCGACGCTGGCTCACTTAAACGCGGGGGTGTAAAACCCATGCGCTGCGCTTGATGCTTGTCACACCCGCGTGCCGTCTAAAACAATTTGTGTGCTACGCTGGCGATGGTTTCCTAATCTGTACGGTTAAACAGGTGAGCGTGACGTTCTCGTGCATGTCAGGTGGCGGTCAGACAGCGGTAAGAGCGGTGACAAATTTATTATGTAATTACTATTATTACAATGAAAAAGATTAAAATAACGATAGGGGAAAACGACACCTTAGAAATAATATCACATGATCGACTTTTGTTAAAATACGATGTACTGATATTGCAGTTTCGTCATAATATATTAATGTCTATTAAAATGTACAAGATAAACGTATTCAAATTTGACATTTTATTCGTCCGTCAGTTGGTTTACATGGACGACAATAATCCGATATGAACCCGATTAAGACGATACTCTGATTAAGAAACTAGCATGTAAACAGAGATTACTGATAATCCGATTAAGGTCATACTCGAAGTAAACACAAATGGAATTAAGACGTGTGGAGTATTCCTGTTTTAGTCGCATTATCGGTGTGCGTTACAGACATGTACACACCTTAATCACACTATTAACGTCGTGTGGGAGTTTTCACCGCATTTTGCGACAGGACACGTGCTCACACGGCAGCGCTCAACCGTTTGACGGCAAACGAGAGAGCACGGCTGCGTGCGAAACCGTGTACTTACCTGCTATATAGTAGGAGAAATACATGCATCTCAGCTACTATATAGACGGTAAGTACGCGGTTTGGGACGCAGCCCACGGCTTCAAGCAGTCGTCTATTAGCACTTACAGCACGACAAATAATTAACTGCACTTGAACCTTTCGTAAAATTAAAAATAAAAACACCCAAAACTGTACACGGTCCCATAACGAAGACCAACTGTATGTCGATACGTGAAATTCTGCAGGGAACGTATGACGGCGTGGCGTGGGGACGTAATGACGTGTGCTGTTAGTCGCTCTGTGTTCTAGAACATGTAAAACAGGAACATGAAAGTATTCTATTTCAAGTATTCTATTCTAAAAGTGACTCATGTAAACACCTTAATCACAATACTGGCTTATTCACAATAAGGTCAGTAATTAGATTACTGCTGTCCATGTAAACGTAGTTCCTGTCGTCACATGAAGCCTGTATCGGAGTATGTCCCGTATCGTGGCTGTAGTGCATCATCTCACGCCTACGGACTATACACATTGCTGGTCTGAGGAGTTAAATATACACTAACTTATGTGGCACTCATTCATCAGCACCTGTTCATACTGGTCACTTTTTAAGGAAGCGCAAAAATTTTAATAGCAACTGTGTGTTAGAGAGGAATGCCGTGACTTCTGCATTTAAAATGTTTGAAATAAATAAATAAATCGCCAAAGGAGGAGCTTGAGAAATCTTGCGTCTCAGCTGGAAAGAAAAGCTTTTTTGTGACATCATCATAATCATCCATAATAGTGTATTATGCCTTTAATTATTAGATATTACATTGTCTCTGTACATCACGGCGCGAGGGAAAAAAAACCCTCACGGTGTTTACGACGTGTCGGCACACGTTTCCTGTGTCGTAAATATACGCGAGCTCGAGATTCCTCGCTTTCTTCGGCAGATATTGTTGTTTTCTCCCAAACTGAAACATCTCATCTGAGCAAGCAGCTAATGGACAGGGCTTTACGGGTCAGCGAGGGAGCGCTGGAGGAGAGAAAGAAAGGAGGGAGGGAAGAAAACAAGTCCAGGGATCGATACGCACACGCAAGTGCACAAATCAAATCTCGTGAAAGATAAGAGCTATAATCATGACCCGATGGCCACTTTATTTGGTACACCTAGCTATATCTTCAACCCTGTGTCAATCAGATTGAATGACTAGGTAGTGAATCAGTATATAACGTACACGAGTTCGGGGCACTGATGACTCGCTGATTTCCGGCGACATGACGACGTACTCGCGTTGTAAAACGTCACCACTGGCACAAGCAGGACTGATATCTTAATGGTTGATTTGTTTGTTTTTGGTAAATCTTTTTTTTTCCCCCTTCTCCTTTGACTTTGTAATGAGGCTGAAATCTCGGTGTGTCCCGAACGATTACAGATTAATAACCATTTTAAAATGTATACTTGTCTAACGTTAGCCAAGCCGAGATAGATTTCGTTTCACGTTAACGGACTCGAAACGCTCTCCGTTCACCGCGTCAAACCGAGTGGAGACGAAACGAGAGATTATTAAATGTCACACCGGAGCACGGGGCGGGGTTTTCCTTTTAATAAACACCTACACGACTGTCAATCGTTCCAGATCCGGACGTCGAGCTGACGTTTTTATGCGTTTTTGTATTACGATGCTAAAACCGCAAAGCTCCTGTGGCAGGTCTGCACGGTACGGAGGTTACCAGGTAGAGCAGCGATCTTGTTGGGAGTTTTAAACAGCGTACATTTACGCAGTTTTATTACACGCTGCTTAGAGGGTCCGGTAATCGGCGTCGATTTACGCAGGACGGTCTCACAAGCCAGCGGTGACGCCGAGGTGTTTAAAGATGCTGCTCGTCCCAGCATGAGACGCAAGGCCACGTCGGTGACACTGCACTGAGAATGACGCTCCATATACACAAAATCTGCTCAGAGATGGAGGGAAAACGATCGCTAATCAAAGTGGCGTCCGCTTTACGGGCGCGTTTACAATTTCGAAATCGTGTTCGAAATCGGATCGAACCCGTCCATCTTGACAGCTCACGAGTGACCCGTATCGGTCTTTAACGCGAACGCACCGTTTCCCCTGAAACCCTCACGCGGGTTTCTTGGACAGCGAGTTCAAACTCTACTCAGCTTTAAACTTGAATCGATTCCCTAAACTCAAGTACGCCACCGACTTCCTGAATAGACCTGAATCTAGTCGCTGCGTTGTTTTGCTGCGCTGATGACATGCACACGCTGACCGTTCTCGTCCACGTATCGGATACGTCGCTGATTTGAAGTCCTGAAAAAATCTTGTCACGTCACATTAAGGCAGACGAAGCGCATTCAAGCTGTATATACACGACGAATATGTAATGAACGAATGCTTTTGTCATGTTCCTCAAACCATTCCTGACCAGTGTTTGCAGTGTAGCAGCACGCATTATCCTACTGAAAGATGGCACTGTCATAAGGGAATACCGTTGCCATGGAGGCGTGTACTTGGTCTGCGAATGTTTAGGAAGGTGCTACGTGTCAAAGGAACATCCACGTGAATACCAGGACCGAAGGTTTCCCAGAAGAACATCACCCAGAGCATCACACTTCCTCCGCTGGCTTGCCATCTTCACATCGGGCATCCTGGTGCCACCTCTTCCCCAAGTAAGCGACGCACACGCACCAGCATGATGTAAAAGAAATTGTGATCCATCAGACCATGCCATCTTCTTCCATTGCTCCATGGTCCAGTTCTGATGCCCATTGTAGGATCTTTCACTGGTGGACAGAGGTCATCATGGGCACTCTGACCGGTCCGCAGCTACGCAGCTCCATACACATCGCGCTGTGATGCTCTGTGTGTTCTGACACCTTTCTATCATATCCAGCATTACCCTTTTCAGCACTTTGTACTAAAGTAGCTCTCCTGTGAGATCGGATCGGATCAGACGTGCTAGTCTCCGCTCCTCACACGCATCCATGAATCTTGTGCGCCCACGACGTCGTCACTGCTTCATCGGTTTTCCTTCCTTGGACCACTTTTAGTAGGTACGACCCCCTTCATACCAGGAACACCGCATAAAACCTCCGGGTTTTTTTTAGACGCTCAGACTCGGTCGTCTAGACATCACGATCTGTCCCTTATCGAAGTCGCTCAGAACCTTACCATTGCCCATTTTTCCTGCTTCCAACACCTCAACTTTGAGAACTGACCGTTTTCTCGCTGCCCCTTGACAGGTGCATCACTGTAATGAGATCAGCAGTGTTATTCACTTCACCCGGCAGTGGTTTTAAAATATGTTAAGTCATGGCTCGAGTATTTCTGCTAAAATGCACGCAGGATAAAGTTTGGCTTCACGGATATGAGACAATACAGCCATAAACACGTGACCTATGGATCATGTTAAAGACTTCTCTATCTAGCTAAACCGAGCTGATTTAACAGTCAACTCCTCATACATGTACGCGACAAAAGGAGTGATTATAAATATATATATATAAAATAATGCACCCGAAATACTCAATAAGGATTATAACGAATCGCAGATTCATCTTCAACAGTCATCAGTCAGTCAGTTAGTTAGCAACTCAGTTAGCGTACTAGCAAGAGACTCAAATGGACTGCAAATTAGCTTAGCAAGCACCGCTAACACTGCTGTAACCTTCAAAACAACTCAACGAAGGACTAAAACCGTGTCACTATTCACATTTCATGTCTCAAACATCGCATCTAGGATAAACCCGGACACCACAAGGTTAGCATACAGAGCTACAGAGCAAGCTCGTGCTGAGAGCTCGCGCGGATATGCGGCCCGTACTGAGCAGTATTAGCGATTAGCATGACGACCGAAGCTAATGCTAGTAACAAAACACACACACACACACACACACACACACACACACACACACACACACACACACAAAAATAGGGACAGTTTGTTATGCTGAAAGACTCCAAGCGGGACGAGTTGAAATGATATCAACGTGCAGACAGTAGCTGTTTAAATTCTTCCAGGTTCAGTGCGGTTTAAAAAAAATAAAAAAAAGTAATAAAATAACTCCGGAAAATATATCCGAAAGAGTTTTACCTGAAAGTTAAAGACCTGCACGGGCAGAGGCATCTCCTCCTGCTTCTCTGCACAAACCAGCAGCGAGCGAACACAAACACATCCGGGGCATGAGCGTGCGCGTAACCCGGCGCCCTGCGTGATGACGTCAGGAGAGCTGTGCTTCCAAAATATTTGTGTTTTAGGTTTTCCACGAGTGATATTAGGCCAAACCACAAAGTAAAAGGAAAACAGAGTGAAAACGTAAAAATAATTATTATTTCTGGATTTTTTTTTTCTTCTTTTCTGATGAAGGGAAATGAAACTGAAAAGTGAACGAAAGAATAAATGCTTTATTGTTCCTAAAATAAATATAATATTGAACGAATGAACGGAATAAATAAATGACATGTCATACTGAACAAAACAATGTAATTAATAATTATGAATGTATATTTAGCATTTCTGAAATGGTTTATATATATATATATATTAATAAATTACATTTATTATACAAGTACAAATACAAGTATTTTAATTATTTTATTCCATTAAAACTGTAGCCTCTTTCATGCTCCACTGTAAATGCATTGATTGACTGACTGCCCCACTGACAGACTGACTGATTGACTGACTGACCAACCGACTTACCGACCGACCGATTGACTTACCAATTGACTGATTGACCAACCGACTGACTGACCAACTGACTGACTGACCGCTGACTGACTGACTGACCAACTGACTGATTGACTGACCAACTAATTGATTGACCAGTTGACTGACTGACTGACAACTGATTGATTGACTTACCTACTCACTGACTGACCGCTGACCGTCCGATTGGCTGACTGACCAACTGAATAATTAATTACCTGACTGACTGATTGACTTACTGACTGACCAAATGACTGTTGACTGATAGACTGACCAAGGATACATAACCTACATAAGGATGAAATTTCTTACGAGTCTTACTGGTCTCTAAAATCTTCCTGCCAGAGCTTGACTTTGATTTGGCCTTTATATTGAAATCTCTTAATACAATTTTTAAAAAACATTACAAATAGTAATTTTTATTATAGGACTACAGATAAGTTTGTTATTTTAATAGATAGATATCTATTAAATGTAATTTATCTATTAAATCTAATAAATGAAGTAAAAAATGAGAACACATTCAATTCTCTGACTCCAAAAAGAAAAGAAAAAAAAGAAAAAAGATTTGAAAAAAAAAAAAAAAACACAAAACCACTACCACAAAGGGCACACATCCAAATACATTCAAGACTCAATTTTATTAATGCGTATGTTTTAAACTCATATCATACACACAAGAGATTCATTTTAGTAACAATTCAAAAGGGGTTCTGATTGTTATTGTGTCTACAGAAGCCAACTGTAAGGTTAAGGTGGAAATCCACCATCATGTTGTAACACCGAAACACACACGGTATATATATATTTTTTTTACGTCTAACAATTTTGCTCGCTCATATACACACACGCACGCACGCACGTACGCACGCACAAACAAATCATCAAATCATACTCTCAGTAAAACTAAAAGGCAAAAAGGTAGAAACAAAGTTAGACGCATATATTGTCTAAAGTTGAAAATTTGGCATGCTAGCCACACAAAAACAATCCACAATGGCACATTTCAGCTAGTATACTGCAAAATATGAGCAAAATTCAAAAGGACGGAAACAAGTTCCTGTTTACAAAAAAAAAGAAAGAAAGAAAGAAAGAAAAAAAAGACGTTAATTAAATATGCATACAATACTGTAATGTAAAGAACTTGCAAAAAAAGAAAACTTTGGCTAAAAGTGAAATGTACACAGTCTCCACCTCACGCCAAATCAGCCAAGATGTTTGATGTTTGCTTCAGTTTTGCAATGGAGCTACAACGCTAATGTGCTAACTAGCAAAAGGTGTCATTTTAGTAGTTTGGAGCATTTTCTTAATAACTTACCAACAAATCTGAGGTAAAAGTTGACATTCCTGACATTTTTTACTCATTATCCCATTCACTACGACTTCACATTGTCCACATAAAAGACTTCCCAACAACTTGCTAGCTAGTCAGTCATGACTCAATAATTAGCTAGCTTGTAATCAGTGTCTGCTGTTGCTAAGCAACACTGTTAGCCAACTTTAACCACTTAAACAGCAAGTGTGTCATGTTTAAAGCACAAATTCCCAAAAGACATTTGTCCTGAAGAAAAAAAAAAGTGATTCCACTTTCAAAATGGCCGACTGTTGTTGTTTTTTTTTTTTTTTTAGATCTGTGAAAGAATTCTTCTGCTTGTTTTTTTTTTTTTTTAAATAGCTTACAGTGTGTAATACGGTGTCAGAAAGCACATCAGTAAATCTATTATTTCACATACTAAACAACTCTCCAAAGCCATTTTGGGGCCAGTGTGTGATCTTTGTGGTTTTCATAACGCTAAACGAAACACAGATTACTTGTTAGCGGATTAGCCTTCGTAGCTCCAGTGCAGAATGAATGAAAACACAGCTACATTTGCGCCAAGCGGAAAAAAAATCTGTGCACGTTTAATTTTTGGCCAACGTTTTTCTGTAAATTTGATACCCCGGCTGAGCTTCAGACACCGACTGACTTTAAATATACACATTTTAGTAATTACTCTTTCGTTTGTTCTTGTGCTGCAAAACGCCATCACGTACAGTAGTCACACAAACACAGAAATGAAAAGAGCTGTATTCAGTAGGTGATCGTTTTTTTTTTTTGTTTTTTTTTTTAAATGTACTTTACAGTCAAGAACGAGAGAAGGCGTCAATTCGGTCCTCAAGTTATTCACAATATCTATTTACACAGACTTCAGACACGTTCACAGATCAATAAGGAAAGAAGAAGAAAAAAGAAAAAAAATGATGCCCACATTGACACCCCAAAGTGTTAAAAGTGTTAGTGATGAGGAAAATCTCCACAGAGGAATTCAGGAAATGTGTACAGGGGACAGTGTGTGTATTGGACATTCGTGCGTCCTGATTTTTCTGAGCGACAGGCGTCTCTGGGTCAATGTGGGCGGAGCTTATTACTGCACTTTATAAAACGGCATCACTATTTATTTATTTATTTATTTATTTAAGAGTTTCTTTTTTTACATACTGATTTAAAAGACATGATATAACATTTTACCAGCTATGTGAACACTGCTAAAACATTAGCAATCTAGCAGTAGCTACCTGATGTTACGTAGCTAACCAAGTCATTTTTATGCTAGATATTTTATTGTGTAAACAAAGCCAGTAGTATTCGATAGTAAGCTAGCCCAAGTTCGGTAAACTTTTATGATGATGTCATGTGATCAAGTCTGCAACTGAATCATCAAATATAACTTAATATAACTCCGCCCATTTAACTCTGAAACCCCTGCGCGTGTGCCTGTATTCATTCTTTATCAGCTTATCAATTGTTTAACTTTTCGTTACGTCTTATTTATTTATTTTTTTAAACCAATTTTCTACAATCTTTTCTTCATTTTTGGACTTTTCTTTTTTGTAATTATGGACACATATGCGACACTTAGCCTTGAAATAATAGTTTAATTTAATTTGTCCACAATGCAAAATAGTGTGTGTTAAATATCATGATATTTCACAAAACCAAATATTAGCGCATGCAAGGTGCGTATATCAAGGACCTTCTCATTACCACAAATTAAGCACCAATTAAGGCAATCGAGTTCAGAAATAGGGATGAGAGGGAATTTGGCACAATCCCGTGTTTGTGCCTTTCGCTATTTTTATCCCGCTGCGCTATATCTAAAACTCCAGTGTGTGATGGTTCACCTGTCACATTTTTACTCCGTCTCTCCAAAATCGGCCGGTAGGAACTCAGTATGATGACTGTGTGTTGAAGTGAAACACTCCGCACTCTGTGTGAGTGAGTGTGTGTGCGTGTGTGTGTTCTCTTTTAAAACACTGTACACTTCTTCCCTCTCTTCTTGACAGGCGGAGGGCAGAGGACGGCGCGGATGGCCTCGTCGAACACCGTCTTCAGCCCTCTCTGAGTCAGAGCCGAACACTCCAGATACTTCACTGCTCCTGTGAACGCAGCACACATGATGACAATGTTTTTTTTTCCTTTATCAATGATTGACACATCTTTTTTTTTTTTATCCTTTTACAGTTACATTTAACGTTCTGGAACAACACAAATGACTTCCTGTTATTACGTAGGTTATAGCAGCTGTAAACAATCGTTCCTCACTAGTCTCACAAAACACAGCATGTCATATTACCCAGAAAGCTTCCTGCCCGTTACAAAGCGCTGACGCTGGAGACTCCTTCCGGAAACCTCACTGTGTGAATGATTACATGTTTATCTTTGTTGACTAAAAACGCTTTTTTGTTTGTTTTTCAAATTACAGTATTTATTATAAGCCTTAGATTATGTGGAGCAACACGAGTTAATATGAATGAGCTGTTACTATAGAAACGCCATATTAAAAAAAGAGTGCATTAATATAAACCAATGAATTGCAGCTCCACTGCTGTCAGAGCTGTTGTTATAGAAAATTAATCAACAACTTCTGACCAATCAGGTTCAAGAATCCAACAGCACTATGGATTGAAAATAAATACGAACTGTGTAGTGTTTAAGGGTATCCTAACCTATTATGCTGATACTCACTGGGAGTAAAGCGGTCTCTTTGTTCTGATTGGGTGGATTTTGGTGCCCCCCCCCGCCCCCTTCAAAAAGTGCTTAAAAATCACTGAGAAATGAAATGTGCTTTCCAGTACACACTTTCCAGTCCTAGCTAGCATTAACTAATCGACTAGCGTAGCTTGCGCAACAGATCATCATCAGTAATGCGGATAGATTAAAAATCAGTGTAACTCTGGTCTCGAAGAGGTCGTTAGTCTTCGCTGTAACACTGGAGGCGGAAAGTCTAGAGAATTTGAAAGTGGGACGTCACGTCACGTAAAAATGGAGAAATGGGTACAAAATGTTTTGGTTTTTTTTTTTTTAAAGCTTTTACCGATCTCTCTGGCCATGGCGAGACCCTGAGGATAGGTGATAGGGGACAGCTTTTTGTCCCTCAGGCGCTCGATGGTGTCCTTATCGTCTCGCAGGTCCAGCTTGGTTCCCACCAGAATGATGGGTGTGTTGGGACAGTGGTGACGCACTTCAGGATACCACTGCACAGACACACACACACACACACACACACACGGTGTGTCATAACTGTTATAGTTTCATAAGTGCTGTAACACAATTAAGTTACTTTATTTCTAAGTTTACGTCCTGTTGTCCTTACTTCATATTACGTGTAAGAGATAAAGCGTCCAAATTTCGGAAGATTATGAACAATTATGCGTCTCAGAGGGGGTTATTATCTCACTATGTTCTTTTATTAAGTGCATTTCACCATTCAGTTTTTCCTTTGTGTGTGTGTATTTATATTATATATAAATAAAAAACATTACATACATACACACACTCACAAACATATATATAATGTGTGTGTGTATGTATGTAATGTTTTTAAAAAATTTATTTATACATAATGATAATGAGTCTTTATTGATCACATATACGTACGTACAATGAAATTCTTTTCTTCTCATACCCCAGCATGTCAGGAAGCTGGGGGTCAGGATGTAGGGTCAGCCATGACACAGCGCCCCCTGGAGCAGAGAGGGTTAAGGGCCTTGCTCAAGGGCCCAACAGTGGCAGCTTGGCAGGCCTGGAGCTTGAACCCCCGACCTTCCGATCAGTAACCCAGACCGCCAAGCCACCACTGCCCCCACATATATATATATATATATATATATATATATATATATATATATATATATATATATATATATATATATATATATATGTGTGTGTGTGTGTGTGTGTGTATGTATGTATGTGTGTGCGTGTGTGTGTGTGTGTGTGTAGGTATGTATGTGTGTGTGTGTATATATATATATATATATATATATATATATATATATATATATACATACACACACACACACACACACACACACACACATATCTATCTCTATATATATACATATATCTATCTCATATATATATGCGCATGTATGTATGAATATATATATTTTTAAAACATTACATACACACACACAAATAAAAATGAAATACTAACCTTTGCTCTGACATTTTCAAACGAAGCCGGGCTCACCAGTGAGAAGCAGATCAAAAACACATCCTTTAAAAAACAGAAGACAAAAGCAGCGCTCAAATCGTGTTCATTTCAAACACGGTCAGCGAGGGCTGAGACAATATTTCGAAACAGATTATTGGAAAAAAATATATATATTTCAGTATATCTTTTTCGAACTGGCTCTCAGGCTCATCTGGTGAGCAGAATTACGAGATCGTCTTCCCATGCCCAGAATAAGAAAGCCTCAGGAGACAGCTTCCCGAACAACACACTGTTCATCTCAGTAGCACAAAATTCTCCCTACATAGGCAGGCTTATCCTGAATTAAACACCCTTGGAATGACATTTTTAAGTAGCCGTAGTAACAATGTCATACATCTTTAAAAACAAAACAAAAAACAAGACCCACCCTGAACGAGGTGCATATTAATCTTTATAAGTAAGAAACAATGGTAGTAATAAGATTTAGCAGATTCTGCAAGGGGTATGCAAACTTTTGGGCACAACTGTACTTCTATATTGGATTTTGGTTATTAATATGAAGTTGAAAAATGGCGAGTGAGAAAGGAAGCTCTGGCCTTTTTGCTTTTAGGAGATAACGGCGAAACACGGCCGTCATTACTTATGTCTGAAAATGTCTACTTCTTTTTTTTTTTTTTTTTTTGCACCGGTACGGCTAAAAAAAAAAAAAACTATTCACCCTAAATATGTGTTTCAGGGCAGAGCATTTCTTTAAACAGCGCACCGTATCGTCCAACCAATCATCACGCAAAATGATCATACAGTTTAAAATGATTTAGTTCCTGTTTAAAGTCGCAACACGAACTGACTCCGATGAGCCAAAACCTAGAGAACAACCTAGAGAAGAACGCTCTGAGGGAAATGACTCTGTGAACGGCCGGGGAACGTGGAGATTGCGGATTATAGAGACAGTGTAAACCCTAGGGTGGAAGCAGAGAGATGAGTATATATGGGGTTTTACCGTCTGAGGGTAGGAGAGCGGTCGGAGACGGTCGTAGTCCTCCTGCCCCGCCGTATCCCATAATCCCAGGTTCACAGGTTTCCCATCCACCATCACATTGGCAGAGTAATTATCAAACCTGTGAGAAATGGGAGCAATGACACAGAGAACAAATACATAGATGATACTCTCACTCACACACACACACACTCGCTCTCACACACTCACACACAGAGAGGTATGAGGAACATGCAAGCTCACACTGTAGGGATATATTCTCCTGGGAAAGCGTTGGTGGTGTAGCTGATGAGCAGGCATGTCTTACCCACGGCTCTGAAACACACACACACACACACACACACACACACACTTCAGAATTTTTCATCAGAACAAAACACACCACCCGTACAGCAGGACTATGAAGTGTCCGGATGCACAATTAACAACACGCCCGTAACGCTATGATTATAACGCACTCGCAAAATGATCACGGACACTTCGGAACCGTCTTTACATGGAAGGAGTCTCCAGTGTCAGCGCTTTGAAACAGCCAGTACGCTTCGTGCTTTCTCGTCAAACCCGAAATGCCGTTTTTTTGTTTTGTTGATTTTTTTTTTTTTAAAGGAAAATACACGATAACGAGGATGAACTACTTTTTACGGCCGTAACTCTAAACGGATAAAAAGCATGCCTTTAAAAAAAAAAAAATCCCTCTCAAATCGATACAGAATTGTAACTGCTGACAAACCGCTGTGGTATAAGAGGAATAAAACAGTTTGTGGCGCTCGCCGGTATGTCGTTATGTTAAACTAAATGACGTCATTATGTTAAAATGACGGTGACTCGGCTTCATCACGACGTGCTGCGGTCGGTTCTTTTCCGCCACAGCAGCACGTCACGAAGTGTTTTATTCCTCACGTATCAGACATCAGACACGTGATCGACGCAAAGAGAAGATCGCCATTACGCTAGCTGCTCAACCCCAGTGAAACCATGGCAACCAGCAGAAAGCCTGAGAGCGGAGAGTTTATTAGCGAGGAACGACTTAGCGACTAGGCTGACGTGAGGTAAAAATAACAAGGCCCGAGGGTGAGGTTTACACTTCCTGGTGATCGTCGTGGTGTTTTTTTGGGAACTGTGACGAAAAATTCCTCGGGAGATTAACACGCTTTGCTTTATAAAGCGAGATTTTCATTACGCGGCGGTCTTAATGACCGTCTTCAGTCTCCGAGATGATGATTACACTTAAATTAACTCTGTCGTTCTGCGTGGGTTTTAATCCCCCACACGCACGTCTCCATTCAGTCCTTTCGCTTCAATCCTGAATGGAAAATCCTCACAGGGAGATCTGTGTGTGAAGAAAATAACACTCACACACACAGCAAGAGCGCAGTCACAGTTTCTCACTCTCGCTCCGTGCGAAATAAAGCCTTTTTCTCGACGCTGTGATGTCATCACACTCCGACTCGCCAGTTTTTCACGACCCGCCTCCATTAATAGAAAGAAAAAGAGACGCCCACTGGACTACAGCCGGACCGTTCTCTCCAGCGTTCTTTATTTTGCCTTCCCCATCAGTGTTTCTCCCAATTTTGTAGCTCTTGCCTATTTATTAGGTACCTCTTTCTCGTCACATGAAGGCTACCGATCTGGGAATCCGAGCGCTAACTCGCGCCTCCTCAAACTCACGTGAAGTGAAGCTGTCGCATATTTAAAACGTTTTATTTGTAAACTGCTACTCGTGAAATATCAGAGGTGAATAATAACGCCACTACTCCATGCAAGAGAGAGAGAGAGAGAGAGATGCGACTATAAATGGATAAGAACTACGACATTATGTTCTTTAATAATGAGGATTCTTGATTCATGAGGATTTTCCCAGCATGAGGCGAGACCTGGGTGATGAACGCACCTATCCGGGTTCCATCCATCCATCCATCCATCCATTTCTATACCGCTTATCCTTTTCAGGGTCGCGGGGAAACCTGGAGCCTATCCCAGGGAGCATCGGGCACAAGGCGGGGTACACCCTGGACAGGATGCCAATCCATCGCAGGGCACAATCACATACACACTCACACACCCATTCATACACTACGGACACTTTGGACACGCCAATCAGCCTACCATGCATGTCTTTAGACTGGGGGAGGAAACCGGAGTACCCGGAGGAAACCCCCGCAGCACGGGGAGAACATGCAAACTCCGCACACACATGGCCATGGTGGGAATCAAACCCTGGAGGTGTGAGGCGAACGCAAGCCACAGAGTGCCTGGTATGTTTTATACGCTTTTCTGGCAACGAGCTTCAGAATCTTAAAGTCCCGGTGAAATCAAAATCGAAGTGTTGTGGCTTTTAGTACGCATATGAAGGTTGTCTAAGCGCGAGTGTGCTCCAAAACAAATGACAAGGTTCGCATTTAGACGATATACGCGTTCAAAACAAGCAACTCTCTCTCTCTACCACCGATACGGATCAACAATTTCAATGACATCATTCAGCACTTCAGCTTCTCATCAGATCTTCCACAGAAATCAAACGCTCTCTAGAATCTAGGCGTGTCCCGGCCCCAACGGTTGTACGTTTCCCGTCTGTGAGCTAAACTAAACGCTATTGGCTTTTTCAAAACGGGGAGGAGCCACTCGATATGTCCCGCCCTGACTTCCTGTTTCAGTAGAAATGACGTCAACATGTCGTTTCAAGGGGACTTGCAAAAAAGGTTTATAAAGTTTTATCTGATCGACTCTCCACTCTTCCGTCATATTCCAGTGGACTTTTGGACAAAAGAAACCGCGAATGAGACTGCAATGTCCGATCGTGCGAAAAACCTTCCGATTATTATTGTAAAACTTACAACGGGGAAAAGACGACATTACCCACAGTGCACGGCTGTCTTTCGCATTTTATCCTGCTCGGGGATGTGGACATGTTTGACATCGTTTTCAATTATCGAATTGGGGAAAAACTACCATGTGGATACGAGAGGGGACCCAAAAATTCCCAGAGAACCGGTTCTTGCACCATGGCGATGCACCTGCACACACTGTGTCGAAAACCAAGGGGTTTCTAAACCAGAAACAATGCGCTTCACATCCACCGTATTCGCCAGATCTCTCTCCTCGCGACTTCTTTTTTGTTCCCGAAATTTAAAAAACAACAACAAAAAAAACCAAACAGAGACGGAATGGGAAAAGATTCGCCACTCTGGAAGAAATCGAGAATAAAACGCAGGAAGTTCTGGACATGATGATAAAAGATAGAAGACTACAGGAAGTGTTTCCAGGAATGGGAGAAACACTGGGAAAAGTGTGTCACGCCACAAGGAGACTACTTTGAAGGGGATTAAAAGAGAAATGCTGCTAGTTTTATAAACACTAAGGGGTTGGGGGGTTTTTTGGTAGCAATTCGTGAAATTTTTGTGTCCCCGCATGTATACCTAGACTAATCCAGAAACGTGACTTGCGTTAGATTTACATTTATGGCATTTGGCAGACGCCCTTATCCAATGCGACTTACATTACTCTCATTTTTTTTTAATACAACTGAGCAATTGATGGTTAAGGTCCTCGCTCAAGGGCCCCGCAGTAGTGGCAGCTTGGCGTTGCTGGTAATCGAACTCACGACCTTCCGATCAGAAGTCCGACGTCCTGAGCTACCCGTTCCCTTACGAAATTCGAAAGTATTCAAATTGTTGCATTTCTCATTTTTGCCTTCTCATCTTTATCAATAGACCAGTAAACCTTCCACCTCAGCCAAATCCGGACCTGCCTGATCCATCCTGATGCCCTCACCTTCTGGTTGAGTTCTTATCACTTGGAGCTCTCTCGCTGTTGCTGAGGACGTCCCAAAGATCGATGAGATTATGAGGATGGTACCACTTCAAAACCACGAAGATGGCTCCCGAACCGCAACCGACATGAACGGTTTTGCACTCGAGTCTCCTGGTTATGAATTTCCCGGTTACACTACTGCACTTTTCGACCGTATAGCGCACAGTTCTAGAAGAGATTTGTTTGTTTATTTATCCATAAATCCCACTATCAGGTGGGTTGGGTTCCCTTTTGAGTCTGGTTCCTCTGGAGGTTTTTTCCTAGGGTCATCTCAGGGAGTTCTTCCTCGCCACCGTGGCCTCTGGCTCGCTCATTAATGAAGGTATACATTTAAAACGTATATCCTGAGTTGATATATTTCTGTAAAGCTGCTTCATGACAACGTCCCTTGTTAAAAGCGCTAGAGAAATAAAATTTAATTGAAATAATTTAAAAAAATAATAATTTCCCTCTCACATTTCTGGATTTCCATTCAGGTTTTATTTTTTTTTAAAATTATTATTATAATTTGCGTTTCCAGAATTCACATAAAAACAAAAACAAAACAAAAGACACCGGATTGTAACCCCTATTAATGAGCTAGTCACATTCACGATCATATTCAGTCATTTAGCTGATGCTTTCACCCACAGCGCCTTACAATTAAGACAAACTGAGAAGCGAGGGAGTGAAGAAAAAAAAAAAAACGTTGAATAAAACAAAAGGTTTTTATTTTAAAGCAGTTCGTGGATGAGTGAGAGAGATCATCTCGCACGTGAGGCACCTGGCTTCGAGAATGATTGCACTTGGCCAGGTGTTATGTCGAGGAAATGACCTCTTCATGTGAAAGGAGGTGATCTAGAACAGGTTTGTTGAGGAAACATACCAGACTAAATAAAAGCTAGAAGTCTGACTTGTGAGAGTTTGTTCATTTACTATGCTAATTAAAATAATCAAACGCATTAAAAAAAAAAAAAAAAAAAAAAAGTTGAATAAACTGGACTACTAAAATGGTTTAAGAACACCGATATCCATGTGTACCTTCACCGAAACACCAGGATGTGTAAATATACGTAAACATGCATGAACTGCAACCCTTCCTACGTTTTATACAGACGTATCGAGAATGTTTTGAATGTTAAAATGTGCATTCCGTGCTGCGAGAACTACTTTGACTCAAAATATCAGAATCACCACGGAGCTAGCGCTGGGTAATTTAACGCAGGATGAAGATTAATTTCATGCCCCGGTCTTATCTTCAGCGGTGAGCTTTGAGAGCGCGTGCGAATGAGAGACACAGGAAGCGTGAGTGCGTTTTGTTTTGTTTTGTTTTGGTACGATAAAGAAGGGTGAAGAACAGGGACACTGTAAATCGATGAAGAAGAGGATGAGTGAGGACGAGTGATAAGAGACGGCGTGAGAGGAACGTTACAGTGGAAATGAACCGAAGCGACGTGGCTGATCGAGGTTGCCAGATGTTCTCACACAGCCTCGCGCTCTTTTGTCAGGAGTGAATATTTTAGTCGTCAGGGACGAGGTGCGAAGCCGAGGTTCCCAAACTCACTCGCAAAGCAGACAAATCAGAACAAACCTACTAATTATTCCACTGGATTTTGGTTAATGTAGAGGCTGATGTTGTTTGTTTATTTATTTATTTATTTATGTCTGTCAGAAAAGAGGCAACACACTATTTCTTTAAAAACAATCATGCACAAATTGTATCGATCTCGAACTTCACCCTACATATGTATTCATTATTTATTTATTTATTTTTATAAAAGGTTTTAGACCCTGCAAATTGGCTGTTTACCCACAAACCCCTGCAGTACTATTAACAATCCCCAGATCTCCTGCAAAAACCCCAGGAGATATCAATAAAAATATGCAGTATACAAAATAAATCTATAACTCTAGCAGAAGTGTGAGGACTTCTTGGTGTGAAATTTAAAACCATATAAAACATGTTTTCATAGTTTCTGTGGCCAAATACTGTTACACATCTAAATAAGTAAATGTAGGTATATACATTATATTAAACATACATACTTTTTTTTTTGTTTTTGTTTGTTTACTATTTTACACATTTCAGTATAATACTGACATCAAAATAATTAAACACTGAATTAAGGACTGACAAAATGATCAATAAAAGTGACTGAGCTAATATTTTAGATTATTATTGTTGCTACTACTACAAATAATAATAATAATAACAACAACAACACGGAAATTCAATATTTAATAAGTAATTGGGGGTTTTCCTACTTGCCTTTCATTTATAGGGTTGCAAATAAACATAAAAGAAATATTATTATTTATTTTATTGCTACTACTACAAATAATAATAATAATAATAATAATAATAATAATAATAATACACAGAAATTCAATATTTACTCAGTAATTGTTTGGGTTTTTTCATACTTGCCTTTCATTTATACGGTTGCAAATAAACATTAAGGATGCATGTTATTATTATTTTTATTATTATTATTATTATTACAATTATAAATTTAACAAAAAACCCATAACCCCCCAAAAAGAACAAAACTAAATATTTAATGAGTAATTGTTTACTTAATAATAATAATAATAATAATAATAATAATACACATCTATTATATACCTAAAAAGTTTAAGGCAAGGATGAAATATAATAAAAACAAATAAACGATTGTTTATTTGTTTGTTTTGACTCTTTTTTTTTTAAACTATGTTGCTTATGGTTGTGTTTTTTTAATTTTATTTATTTGTTTGTGTTTTATTAATAGAACTGTATTAATTACGCACTTCAACTGAAACTAAATCGAATAAAACCCTATAAACGTGCTCTAAGGAGTAAGGTGTGTGAAAAGCATGACATCACTGAATAAGGGGCTTCTAGCTCTGCGCCACACTGCGCATGCGTGAAGCTGTCGCGCATGCGCAGTGTGAACTGGGTAGGGGGAGCGCAGAACCGCTAGCGTCAGGATTCCTTCGAAATACAAAACAACGTAAAAGCGCAAAAATGGACCGCCGGGCACATTTCCGTCCATCATCGTCCTGAGAATCGTCATCACACGTGTTAAAGCGAGTAATGATGAACATAATCATGTCCAGCACAAAATACCCCCCCCCATTCCCCTCCTCCCCTCACCCACTCACCCACCCTTGAGCACTGGCATGGATGTTTAATATAACGGTGCTGATGAGCTGCTCGAGAGCTATCTGCTTTGTTTCAACACAAAACCCCCGATTCGTTCTGCTTTTCGTGCACAAGCACTGGGGATGTACTGTGCTCAATCACATCTCCATACACACCGAATGATCCATGCAAGCCCCAGCCCCTCTCCTGCAACAGCTGCATCCCTCTACACTGCAACAACAAGCACAATTCAGCCAGAATAAACTCAACATCTCACCCATCGCCGACCACGACGCATTTGATGGCTTGCATTTGGAACGCGAAGACGGTTTAAATGCACAGAAGTGCGATGTTACAGCAGTGATCTGAGATGGTGGAGAGATGTCGACAGGAGCCTGTGTAGTGTAGCATGAATACGGTTGCCAGATTGGACACCGCGCCTCCACTATGGCTTATTGGTTCGCGAACGAATCGGTTCCTTGTGAACGATTCACTCAGCGTGAATCGACACCTTTGGAACGATGCTTTAAAGCGCACCTATTATGGTTTTGAAACCTGCCTGATTTTGTTTTTAAAGGTCTCATACAATCGATATACATGCATCCGAGGTCAAAAACAACTTTAATGTGCTCATAAGTTAAATTGCAGCATTACCCTTCCGCCCCACCCGCCATTGTCACAAACGACTCGTTCGACGTTCCGTTCTAAAGGATTACATTTTAAACCCCTCCTTTCAGAGAGCATACTCTGCTCTGATTGGTCAGATGTCCCGGTCCGTTGTTCAGCGTGTGTCGAAAAATGACTAAATAATGTCTGGAATCACTGACGACTCGTTTCGGCTGTTCAGAATCGGTTCCCTCTTTTGGGAGTCAATAACTCCGTTTGTCGTGCGCTTTGATTTTTTAAACTTTGCGGGATTTTTACATTCACAAACAGCTCTATAACACACTACGTGAAAGGTAATATATCTGAAAAAGCATAATAGGTGCACTTTAAAGCAGAAGGATTCCCAAACTGGACTCGTGTGAAGATACGTCCACACATGCAGCGACAAAGCGACCGGAGACCTTCGTGTTCAATGAGTGCTACCGACTTCCAGTGACTAGATGTGGGCGTGTCCAGAGATGCAACAAAATTGAGAAAAGTTTAACTTTATGCAAATGTGGAGCGATGTGGTGCAGCGTCTACCGACGGGACAGCCGTGTGGAGTGCTGCGAGTCCGAAATGTTCCGTGGACCCAGACAGTCCGGCGCTTACGCTTTCACTGCAGATAGACGGCCGCCACGGCGACGAGCACATACTGCTCCTCCTTCATCTCGTACGATATTGATGCACATATACACTGGTGAAGTTTACATCCAAACGCGCTGTCCCTCCAGAACGTTTCATTTTAGCGGCAAGAAAACTGGTCTGTTGTCAAAAGTGGACTTGCTGATAAATGTTACTATGGCAACCGGTAAAAGGAACAAACACTAGCAACTTCATAGTACAGTGACTGGCAACTTGCAGCAATAAAATCACTGTAGATGTGTGAACGCACCTTTTGCTTCCTTCAATTATTTTTTACAAATTAATATTAGAAATATCGAAGATGGACTGTGTATGCTAGGCGAAGCACGCCAGACCCTCAAATCCCTCTTTCTCACAAAAATAAAAGTGAAAGATGTCTGTCATCTCCATCTTTGCTATTTATAAACATGGCCAGTTGACTGTTCTGCAAAGAGAACTGGAGGCACAGTGAAAAGAAACGCAGATATTTTTATATTTATACACCAGGAATCATCTCGTTTCTTCTGTCCCTAATCACCATTTGTGTATGACGTGGCAAATGTTGCTTGTAGTATGTCGTAATACATATTGCAAAAACTGATTGTTTGGTTTATACGCCATGCTTCATCCTAGCCTCGTTAGCAGATTAGCAAAGCAAGCTACTGTACCAGCTAC
Organism: Ictalurus furcatus; assembly: GCF_023375685.1. Classification (NCBI taxonomy): domain Eukaryota; kingdom Metazoa; phylum Chordata; class Actinopteri; order Siluriformes; family Ictaluridae; genus Ictalurus; species Ictalurus furcatus. The sequence continues at coordinate 35,104,323 of NC_071256.1, forward strand.
GTACACTCACAGAGATCTCTGCGACTTTCTCCTGAGCTTTATATTTCTTCATGATATCTCCATACACATGCATTAGGAGGGCGTATATGAGCGGATAAAATGAAAATTCTGCAGTTATGATTTTCCTTCTGTTTTGGTGCGTCAAACAGGAAACAGAGAAACGGGAACCCCAGGGCCACACGTGCCAGACATTTGATCTGAGGAATAATTCGAGCCAATCGTTTGGATATACATGTTTACTAAATCTCACAAAGAAATTGCAGCTCTGCGTTACACACGTACGTATTAAATAAATGCTTTATTCTGAATGTAGGATGAATGAGAGTAACTGGTACGTTAGCTACAATAGCTGTCTACGCAAATCAGTGTGATTTTTTTTTTTTCTTAGCAATTTTTAAACAATAATAAACTGTCAGCTGTGAGACATGCAGTTGATGTGAATTTGTAAACATACCGATGGTTTGCTCGGACATTTTTTAATAAATAAACTTTTATTAAACTCCGATCTGATGAACACAAGTATTATTATTCTGGTGCATACAAGTTCCAGGTTATGCTAATCATGCACAATATCATGTTTATCTACTCCAGTGGTTCTCAACAGGGGGGAAGGAGAGATCGGAAGGGGGGCACAAATTGTTTTCAAGAAAAAAAAAAACACAGACAGGACATCATTTGGGTTCTCGGTGTATTTTATTGCTTTTCAAATAGAATGTGCATAAATGAAAAACCCCGCATTCCCTCTCCCTCTGAATTTTCTTTTTGCTGAGGAGAGGCGGAGCTTAACCTGCCTTTTATCTAGCTGTCAGTGCAGACCAGTGTTACCAACTTAGCGATTTTTCAGACCCCTTTAGAGACTTTTTTTTTTGCAAAAAAAAAAAAAAGCCTAGCGACAAATCTAGCGACTTTTTGGACAAACATTAGCAACTTTACAAATGTCGGCAGTACTGTCCTGCAAGCGCGAGGTCTTGCGTTCCCGCTGCACTCACACCTCTCTCTGCGTCTGCTCTGTTCAGTGAGGGGCCGAGAGCCGGAGATTTAACAATGTCATGGGTAACGAGACGCGCCCTTCCTCCCAATTTACATCATTCATAGACGAATGTTTTTTATAACGCAAGACAAATGTAATGCAACGTTTTATAGTCCACGTTACATTTACATTATAGTCATGTAAAATAGTCCACTTTATTACAGCCTAGTTCTCTTGTTCAAAGTAGTTATAGTGTTCAGAAACATTTTTGATCATTCATCTTCCATACCTGTCCGTTATATAGCTTTATAAAAATCATAGAAGTTATGAAAATACATTTTAAAAAGTACAAAAGCAAAAACATCTGTCTATCTATCTATCTATCTATCTTTATGTCTATCTATCATAGATGGGGGGGGGGGGGGGTGATAGGGGAGGCTTGGGGGGGCTTTAATTACGAAAGGCTGAGAACCTCTGATCTAGTCTATACAGTGCATCCGGAAAGTATTCACAGCGCTTCACTTTTCCCACATTTTGTTATGTTACAGCCTTATTCCAAAATGGATTACATTCATTATTTTCCTCAAAATTCTACAAACAATACCCCATAATGACAACATGAAAGAAGTTTGTTTGAAATCTTTGCAAATTTATTAAAAATAAAAAACAAGAAAAGCACATGTACATAAGTATTCGCAGCCTTTGCTCAATACTTTGTTGAAGCACCTTTGGCACCAATTACAGCCTCAAGTCTTTTTGAGTATGATGCTACAAGCTTGGCACACCTATTTTTGGGCAGTTTCATGTTCAATCAGGTTCAAGTCTGGGCTCTGGCTGGGCCACGCAAGGACATTCACAGAGTTGTCCTGTAGCCACTGCTTTGTTATCTTGGCTGTGTGCTTAGGGTCGTTGTCCTGTTGGAAGATGAACCTTCGCACCAGTCTGAGGTCCAGAGTGCTCTGGAGCAGGTTTTCATCAAGGATGTCTCTGTACATTGCTGCATTCATCTTTTCCTTGATCCTGACTAGTCTCCCAGTTCCTGCCGCTGAAAACATCCCCACAGCATGATGCTGCCACCACCATGCTTCACTGTAGGGATGGTATTGGCCAGGTGATGACTGGTGCCTGGTTTCCTCCAGACATGACGCTTGCCATTCAGGCCAAAGAGTTCAATCTTTTTGTTTCTCATGGTCTGAGAGTCCTTCAGGTGCCCTTTAGCAAACTCCAGGTGTGCTGTCATGTGCCTTTTACTGAGGAGTGGCTTCCGTCTGGCCACTCTACCATACAGGCCTGATTGGTGGAGTGCTGCAGAGATGGTTGTTCTTCTGGAAGGTTCTCCTCTCTCCACAGAGACACGCTGGAGCTCTGTCAGAGTGACCATCGGGTTTTTGGTCACCTCCCTGACTAGGCCCTTCTCCCCCGATCGCACAGTTTGGCTGGGTGGCCAGCTCTAGGAAGAGTCCTGCTGGTTCCAAACTTCTTCCATTTATGGATGATGGAGGCCACTGTGCTCATTGGGACCTTCAATGCTGTAGAAATGTTTCTGAACCCTTCCCCAGATATGTGCCTCGATACAATCCTGTCTCGGAGGTCTACAGACAATTCCTTGGACTTCATGGCTTGGTTTGTGCTCTGACATGCATTGTTAACCGTGGGACCTTATATAGACAGGTGTGTGCCTTTCCAAAGCATGTCCAATCAACTGAATTTACCACAGGTGGACTCCAATTAAGTTCTAGAAACATCTCAAGGATGATCAGTGGAAACAGGATGCACCTGAGCTCAATTTTGAGTGTCATGGCAAAGGCTGTGAATACTTATGTACATGTGCTTTTCTTGTTTTTTTATTTTTAATAAATTTGCAAAGATTTCAAACAAACTTCTTTCATGTTGTCATCATGGGGTATTGTTTGTAGAATTTGGAGGAAAATAATGAATTTAATCCATTTTGGAATAAGGCTGTAACATAACAAAATGTGGGAAAAGTGAAGCGCTGTGAATACTTTCCCGATGCACTGTATTATATATATTCATAGAGGATGAGATTAAACCTCCAATCAGAAAAGGATCGCTTTTCTCCTTAAATCGTTTATTAAAACAGCAAATCTCATCTGATTTGGATCATTGTACACCATCATGATTGGACTGATTTCAGTGTGAACTAAGAAACAAGTCCATCTGTGACGTATTTTTCATTACGGTGTGAAAATGTTCGATCTGGCAACCCATAGTGTGGGCTGAACTGCAGTCCACAGCAGTTTTAAAGCGCCCACTACCTCTGTGCTGCATCCCGAACCCATAAACATGACCCTCAGGAAAAGAACTTGCACTGAAACCAGACAAGCAATTCTAACTTCTTTTTATTTCCGTTATTTCATTTTGTGCTGAATATTTTGCCATCAACATCGAAAACTAGATTAAGACCCTCGCCTTCCAGACAACCGTGGCGTCACAAATCTTAACACGTTGCTCCAAAGACGCGTTAACGCTAAATAATATCGCTTCGCAGCTTAAAAACAAAAGTGAGCACTGAAAATGCCTGTTAATGGCAAGCATTTGTTGCTAAGCAACAAGGATCAGGGTATTCCGCTTAACGATTAGGATTATTCTTTGTTGATAAATCAGCGACAAAATAAAGATGATCAAATCTAGCGTTCCATTCATAATTGAACTTATTGTTAATAATCTTTGCAGTAAACGATTCTCGACCCCTCTGGGATTTTTGCGATCGTAGACATGAACGCAAAATCGAACGAACTCCGCGGTATTCGGAGGAGCTTGCAGTTTGTCAAAATTACCACGGATTTCCCGCAGATTTGGGCAAAGATGCGTCACGTGACGTCATCACGACGCGCGTTCATGTGCGTCGAACACGAGTACGGCTAAAAGGTCTCATTTAGCAACAAACATCACTGCGAAACAATTCCATGCTATTGCGATTCGCCAATTCAAGTATCTTTTCTTGTAAAAAAAAAAAAAAAGCACACAAAAAAAAATCCGCAAATTGCATCGTGGAATTTTTAAAAAAAAATTTTTGTCTGCAACAATCAAACAAAAAGAATTCAGTCCTGTACGGACTGAATTCTTCCGTTTCCATCCACGGTTTCAGTGGTAGTGGTTTTTTCTCAATTCGATGTAAATTAGGTACGACTCTGTAAAGCGATCCAGCCAAACGATTGGCTCGGATGATTTCTACGGCGCGCGGGCTCCGACGTTTCTTCAGTTCCCGTCTGACGTGCAATCCTGCCGTATACGGCCTTTGGTTAAGCGTGTGCAAAGATATTACAAAGTAAAATGAAGCTCGGAAGGAAGGAAGGAGCAGAGCAGAGATCGTTGGCGTTGCTGTATAGACGTTATACTGTATATACAGCGGATATTAAAAGTCTACACACCCCTGTTAAAATGGCAAGATAAATCACGTCGGAACCTTTTTGACCTTTATTGTGAAATTTCTTACCTGGAAATTAAAGTGAAAAGCAATCAGAATCATTATTTTAATCATACTTGAGAAGCACCTTTAGATTTGATCACAGCGTTCAATCTTTAAGAGTCAGTCAGTTCGGCACGTCTTGATTTTTGGCGCCTTTGTTGACCTGGAGGTTTTGCTTCAGGTCGTTGTCGTGCTGAAAGGTGAAATTCCTCTTCATCTCAAGTGTTTTAGCGGAAGCCTTAAGGTTTTGCACCAGAATGGACTGGTATTTGGAGCCGACCGTTATTCCCTCCACCCTGATTGAAGCTCCAGTTCCAGCTGAAGAAAAACAGCCCCCGAGTCTGATGCTGCCACCACCATGCTTCACTGTGGGGATGGTGGGTTTTTATTTATTTTTTTGGGCCAAACATATCTTTTGGTACTATGGCCGAAAGGTTCAACTGTGCTCTCATCAGACTGTCGCACATTACTCCATATGGATTTGGGAGATTGGATGTATTTTTGGGTTGAAAAAGGCTCCCGTCTTGTCACCCTACCCCAAAGCCCAGAGATATGAAGAATTATTATAATTTCTTTCAATGTTGCTGTAGACCTCTCAGCAGCCTCCATGACCAGTTTTGTCCTGATCTTCATCAGTTTTAGACAGACGTCCTGTTCTTAATAATGTCACGGTTGTGCCATATTCTCTCCCCTTGTTTATTATTATCTTTACAGTGTTCCCTGGTATATCCAATGCCGTGTACGATCCTGTACCTGCTTTGTAAGCTCTTCGCGGGCCTTGGCTTTACCAGTTGGATGTTAACGATAACGAGTTTTTATTCACATATGCATTACAGCACAGTGAAATTCTTTTTTTCCGCATACCCCAGCATGTTACAGATGTTACAGGTTATACCCCAGCATGTTACAGGTTAAGGGCCTTGCTCAAGGGCCCAACAGTGGCAGCTTGGCAGTGCTGGGGCTCGAACCCCCGACCTTCCGATCAGAAACCCAGAGACTAAACCATCAAACCACCACTGCCCCAATGTTACCAAGATGATGTGGGGAATCTCCTACAGGAACAGCTGTACTTTATCTGGGGTTTTAATCAGTCACGTTAATTGATGGCAGGTGTACTCTAATTAGTGTCTAACATGAGTTTGAATGTGATTCGTTGATTCTGAACACTGCCACATTCCCAGTTATAAAAGGGTGTGCACACTTATGCAAGCTGATCATTAGAAGCCCCCCCAAATAAAAAGAAATATATATTTCTGGGTGTTTGTCACTTGATATGTATTATATGCTGCAAAAGGTGAAAAAGGTTCTGACATGACTTAACTTAGTTTCATTTTCTTACATCACAAAAACCTGCCATTCTCACAGGCGTGTGCGGACTTTTCATATCCACGGCAGCTATTATCGTTTCTTATCAGGATTAAAAACGGTAAAAGCCACGCCCACGAGAGTGAAACCACAAGCACCACGAACGCCTTTTCGACCCGCGGGTTCAAGCGTAGGTTTAGTGGCTCGTTTGAAAACAGGAGGCGTGGCTTCTGCCAATCCTAGTGAAGGGGGGCGTGGCCTCTTACTCCTCTCATGAAAATGGACCAGAAGTGAATTAAATCGCAAGATCCACACTCCTACTATTAAAGAAAAAACCCCAAAAAACTCAAGAGCGAAAATACGTAGAGTAAAATTCAAACTTTAATGAACGAAGAGAAAAGAGAGACATGTTTAAGAATTTTTTTTTTTATTGCTTGGCCTGCCATTAGGATGATCGATACCAAAAAGGGTTACAACATCAGCACGATAAGAAGGGATGGAAAGAAAAGAAAAAAAAAAGAAAAAAAAAAACTGTATACATCACTGAAACAGAGAAGAGAAAATGGTCCTCAGCAAAGCTCAAGAGCAGCGCAGATGGACACTCAGCCATGATCACATCATATCAGCTTTTATCCATACTATAGCTCTGAAAAGAATACATGGGAATGACTAATGCACAAGGGGAGGTGTGTTCTGGTGGTTAAGGGGACCAATATGGCCACTTACAGAGGGAGCCGTGAACGTTTCATCATCATCATCATCATCATCATCATCATCAGAAATAAACAGCATGTCGTTGCAGCACTACGCAATGCACAGAAAATCATTTAACTCTAAACTATAAACGCGTCACAAATTCGCGAGAGCCGTTTCCTAAAATCAAATACTGCAGAAAATCGACGTGAGGGAACAACGTAAGAAAATCACATCTGGTTCTTTTCACAAGGTTCTGCTTAAATTTTTTTTTTTTTACAAATGTAGGAAATCCAGGATGTTCAGTCAGTATTATACTACATGAAATAAAACACATGGTGTGACACTAAAGTCAGTCAGTCATCATCATAAAAAAAACAAAACTGTTTCATTAATACACAATGCCAATGTTACATTTTCACATCGCAATAATCGCGTAGCTGTTTAACACAGTTCACGATGTCTTTATGTCATATCGCTACGTTTTTAGATGCTCATTCGTGAACTGGAGCCACCATTTTGTCCCCCATGCTAGTTTGTCTCGAGGCCCATTTACGATCGATACGCACCGATTTCGTTTAAAAATCCTTCGAGCCAATCGTCTGCATTTGAAGCTTTACCACGTCATAACTGCGTTTTGTAATAGCGTTTGCTAGTGTGAACGTGCGGTTATGCGACATGAACAAGACCGCACTTCAATCCTGCCCCTGCAGAAGCTTTGAACAATCCCCACCCTTTCGTGCCGAAACTTTCGACCAATCCCGGAATTCCCTGCAGTCATTACCGTTTGTACCCGCCCGCCATATTTTCTAACGAACGTTTTCTAAATGATTCTCTTTCGCATGACATAAACGAATGAAGGATTTAAACCAAAGCGACTCGGACCACCATAAGGAACTTACAGAAGATGAAGGGACGAACAAGAACATGTTGCGTTGTAAAACTGTGATAAGACGTGGGGCGATTATTGCGATACGAGACTTTATCCTATGCTCAAACCCACAGACTGATAGATTTGCGTTTATCAAAAGCGACACTCAAGCTAAAGGAACTTTTGAAAATAAAGAAATCAGGCACTTCCACAACCTAAAATTATCCGACACGAGTGTAAAGAGACTCTTATATGGGTTTGCAGCTCTCACTCACACACACACACACACACACACACACACACACACACACACACGTTTTCAGCTTGAGTTTCCTCAGTCAGTGTTGAGAAATACAGTACGATGTTTGGAGAACCATAATTCACTGTCCTGTTTAATACTATACAAAAATGTTTGCTATATAAACATTCTGTATTAAAGTTGCAGTATGTAACTATTGGGAATATTTGGAGGCGTGCACATGGTGGTTTACAACGTAAGAGTCCCATCCGACAGCTCTAAATTTATTTGAGACTTTTAGGCCGACTTGAAAGAACTACGTATTTCATTTTTAGAAAAAAAAAAAAAAAAAGAAAAAAGGAAAAAAAAAAAGTTACATACTGCTACTTTAAACATGTTATAAAATGAAGTGACCATAGACCATACTAAATAAAAGCTATTCTGTTGTTACGGTAACGACGAGTTCGCTTTCTGCTCCACAGTGTTTATAATCCAAACACAATTACGTTACGAGGACCTTAAAAAGAAAAACACAGTACCGCACGTGTGCTAAAGTTCACTCCGCGACGCTTCGCTCCGTTAATCCAAAGCAGTTACTCGAGAAATGTGGACAACAAACCCGCAACACCCAAACAAAACTCTGCTATGAAGAACAGAAGCACCGTGAGGTAAAAAAAACTGAGATTTATCCCCTATTCCGTACGCAAACGCGTCACTATTCCGCTGTGGACGTGTCCCAAACCACACCCTATTCACTAATGAGACATCTGAAATGTCTCCGTTCCACTATAGAGACGACACTGTGGGCGTGTCCCAAACCACACCCAGTTTACTAACCACCATCTAAAATGTCTAAGCATCATCAGTCCGCTGTGGAAATGTCCCGAACCGCTCCCTATTTAATATACAAGGCTTGATAGACGCCACGAACACCTCTCCCTGATCAGTCTATTATGGAGGTGTCCCAAACCACACACCCTATTCGCTAGTGTGGCCTCCTCTATATTAATCTACTACGGACATGTTCCAAACCACACCTTATTCGCCTCGGAACCACCACGACAGAACGAGCGGTCTACCGTCGACGTGTCGCGATACACACTCGCTACATAAACACCTCACCACTAGTCCGTTGTGGGCGTGTCCCAAACTAGAGACTTTATTCACTACACCACGTATGCCACATGTGTAGATGTCGACGGTATTTGGTGTTTTGGATTGTTTAACCTATTGCGGGCCATAGTGGGATTTCGTGTGCTGGATATAGAAAAATAGTGCACTACGTAGTGAAAAGGGTGCGGTTTTGGATATACAGTTGAAGTGAAGGGAGAGTACAGCAAGCAAAAGAAAACAAAACAAAAACAACAGGACCAATAATAATGCAAAATAAGCGCCACATATATTTATATATATATTTAGAGAGAGAATCTTAATATTTCAATTTCAGTATATAACAAAGTGTGCAAAAAATACAGTTATGGTGATTTACTATCATTTACTTCTGCTATATATGTGCAATAAAGAACAATAAGGAGCAAAGCGGATCGCTACAGTACACACACACACACACACACACACACACACAGAGTGTTTAAATGATTCAACTTCAGTACCCTCGAGAGAACAAACAGAACCAACAAGACACACACACACACACACACACACACACACACACCAGCCCAAAATGAATTGTAAACACTGCTAAAGGGCGCAAACTTGAGAACGCTCAGTTTACAGCCTCGTCTTGGGATTCGTCGCGCTCTGAACACTTCCAAATAAATCACGTCATTCGAAAAGAGAGAGAAATCGGTGATTCCTGATCTTCACTGAAGCCCAAAACTCAAGATTGGAAAAGACAACACAAAGAAAATTAAGACCTTAAGGTGGGCTTGGTTTCATTACGATTAAACAAACTCATATTTTACGATTTTCTCAGCCATTAGGAATTGATTTTGAAAAGGAAAAAAAAAAAAAAAAAAAGTACAGAAAACAGTAAAAGACAAGGATCTTGAATAATTTCTCCCTGAAGGTTTTGTTCTTCCAGTGTTTATATTATATCATAATCGCTGGATGGTCTGTTTAATTGGTTAAACAGAGTATAACCCCCCCCCCCCCCATTCACTTAGGTTATTGTAACCTCTTGTAAGTTTCATCTGATTGATATTAGACTTTAAACGTCATCGAGTTCTTCGTCAGAGAAGCAACCCTTTGGAACAAAAAGTAACCGGAGCAGTAGGGCTGGGCGATATGACCACCTCATATCAATATAGCGATATGTTACGAGAGCAGTACGATATCGGTACATCACCCAGCCCTAGCTTGCAAAGCGGTTATCCTGGTCAGGATCACGGCGGATCCAGAGCTCGTCCCGGGAATAGTGGGTTCGAGGTGGGAATACACCCTGGATGGAACGCCAGGATTTAGTAACAGTAAGCTTAAATATAATAAAACAAATCTATTGTACCTATAAACGAGTTAACAGGCTCATCTGTAAAGAAGAGGAGTCTCTCTCTGTCTTTTTTTTTTTTTTTGTAATATTTGACTTCCTGTTTCAACGTTTTGTTTGAGAATATCAGATTAAGCTACAACACACACACACACACACACACACACACACACACACACACATATATGTGGAAAACGTATGAAGATCTACTACAAGAATGTGAAAAAAGATGAAAGTGATCTCGGTGGAACTAAAGCCAGATGCTAAATACTCTGAAATGGTTTGAACGGCTGAACAAAGAAAAAAAAAAAAACGCAATAAATTAAAAAGAAACGAACGGATAGATGGATGGATGGATGGATGTACCGAGCAGCCTTGTCTCGGGACTCGTCACGCCCTGAACGCTGCAGAGAAATAAATAGTCACATTTACATGAACAGAATAACTGTTAAGGAGAGTAGTTTCTGGTCGACTTCCTGTTTCGGCAGCTTCACTTTACATCTCTACGTTCGAGAATACGAGGTTAAATCGACAACACACGCACGCACGCACGCACACACACACACTCACGCACGCACGCACGCACGCACGGCGAGCACGAACGAAACGTACACAAGTAAGAAAATAAAGCGTAGCTGGACCCTGCGATAAACAGAGGAGGTGAAAGAGAAGAGAGAGAGAGAGAGAGAGAGAGAGATTCAAACGGAGAGAGAGACGAAGCTGTTGTACTGCTGGATGTTCCTCTTCAGGATGTCGGAGCAGGGTCCGAGCACACGCTCAAACCGAGGACGGTCGAGCTTCACGCACTTCAGAGGGCTGCGTGCGACCACGGTGGCGGCGCGAGGACGGTTCATCAGCAGCGCGATCTCACCTGAACACGCACACACAATTTTTTTTTAAAGCTCGAAGGGCATAAAAACGACAAATTCTCATCTATTAGAAATGCACGGGCGAGAACGAAAGCACGAAATAACAAGAAAACATCAAATCTTTTTTATTATATTTCAGGTGAATAGAGGAGAAAACGCTCACCGAAGTAATCGGAGGAGCCGAGTCTGCCCACTTCTACAAACTCTTCGTTCTCGGAGCGTCTCTGAAGCACCGCTGCAGATCCCTGTAAACACCAGAGCACCTGAGTGTGTGTGTGTGTGTGTGTTTTATACAATGGATATAAAAAGTCTACACACCCCTGGTAACACCAGACTTTTGTGAGGTATAAAAATGAAGTGAAAAACAATCAGAAACATCTGAAATAAACTTTTTTAAAGTTGCATAAGTATTCGGGACGAGTGTTCAGAACGAACCGATCGCATTCGATCTTGTGCTCAAAAGTAATTATCACACGGCCGTCATCGACGAACTTGTTCCGATTAACCCCAAATAAAGACCGGCTGTTTCTGTAGGATCTTCATCACATCTTCTCGGTTTCGTCCGCGTCGTGGTTTGTGAAGAGCTTACAAAGGCTGTATGGTTACCTCGCTGTTAACCATGAGAGGGGTAAAGAAGAATTTCCCCAGACATTAGATATACCATGGGACACTCTGAAGGCGCTTTAACGAAGTAATAGTGTTAGTTTAGGGGGGGGTGGGGTGGGGATTTGTACACTTGTGCAACCAGATTATTATACATAAAAAAATGTTCTTTTTCTTTCCCCTTATACAAGTTTCTGATTGTTTTCTCACTTTATAATTTCAACTTAAAAGTGGAAAGATAACTGACATGATTGATCTTAGTTTCGTCCTTTACTTAACAAGAACCTGTCCTTTTAACAGGTGTGTGTAGACTTTTTGATATCCGCCGTAATGCCATCTACAGCACCTTTGGATTTTCGCTCGGGAGATCTATCAGTTTCTTTAAAAATTTTTTTAAAAATAAACATTTTTTAAAAAAAAGTTCCGCTAAACTAGTGTTTACCTCGAGGATGATGAAAAACTCGTCTCCGGGTTGGCCCTGGACGACGATCTTCTGCCCGTCCTCGAACTGCACTGTCTCCAGAGCGTCGGCCACCGTTAACCTCTCCCATTTATCCAGGGATTCTGAGCGCGGGGAAAATGCTCCGTTAGCAAACTTATGGATTCAATTTAAAAAAAAAAAAAGACGAAACGAGTGATGAGGCTTACCCAAAATGGACACCTTGCTCAGGAATTCCTCGTACATCTTCCTCTTCCTCAGAGTGCTCCCCTGCAAAACACGTACGATTTTCATGCTGAAGATGAGAGAATTGGTCTCGTATTGAAAAGTGAAAACCGTGTGTGCGTGTGTGTGTGTACCATCAGTATTCTCCGGTAGCTGTCTCTGTCGATGCCCCACAATTTGACGTTGGTTTTGGCTCGAACGGTCGCCGCTCTCGGAGTGCCGTAAATCAGCGCCAACTCGCCGAAACTGCCGCCTTCTCCGATACTCGTCACCCACGTGTTGTTCACGTACACCTTACGCAACGTACAGAACGCAACAACACATGACGGACCGGACACGTGACGGCAATCGATTATATACTTAAAAAAAAGGAACGTCTCGCTCTTACGTCCATTTCACCCTGATCGATCACGTAGAAGTTGTCGCCCTCGTCACCTGGAGAAAGGAAAAAAAAAGAGAAAAAAATTTAAAAAATAGAATACAATGTTTGACATTTGTTGTTTCAGTTTAATTACATGAACTGCATTTTGCACACACACACACACACACACACACACACACACACACACCGCACCTTGCTGAATGACGGTCTCTCCGGCGATGTAGTTCACAGGAAACATAGCATCGAATATATCGCTATAGAGGAGGGAAAAATATATATTTATATATTTAACACGAGTCCGTCGGTACACTCGTTGATATAAAGACAAAAGGAAATCTGTCTCACTTACAAATGTTCGCTATTAAGGATTACCTATACTCTAGATATTAGTTATTATTAGTACTGACTGAGTTATTAGTAACAACAGGGGAAATCTGTAACCTGAACTTTCCAACTCAGTCATGTCACTGGAACACCACTGGATAAAACCTTAAGGTTTAGTTGAGGTAATCTTACTAAATTAGCATTTTTATTCACGCTAGACAACGATATTACAGGTGTCTTACTGACGCCGTGCGTTCTCCCTGAATACAGTATTTACAGCACTTTGCTATGAACACAAGAGGGCGCTGTTCACTTCATGATGTATGAACCCCCCCCTTTCCACTCCAGGTTCTGGAGGGAGAGCGTTTGGATATAAAACTCAGCAGCGTATATGTGAATCCCATCCTACAATCTGTCGGAGAAGCTTATAGAAATGTTATTAACGAGCCACTGAATATATGTGGCTGGTTTTATGCTGGAGTTTTGTGTAAAAGTATAAAACATCTGTATACATTTGAAGAAAAAAAAAAAATTGTAGCGGTTTTGAACCCGAGTAATATCTTGAATGTAATCTGAATTTTTATCGTTAATAATCATAAAATCTTGATACGTATATATGATTATACGGTACTTCTATGTACATACTGTATAGCGTTATGCCCCGCCCCCCGAACCATCAAACTCATATATTCAAGCGATTGTAAACATCTCAGTTTATATTAAAAAGATTTTAAGCAGAGTAAAAAAGAAACGTCACCTTCTCTCGTTGTCATCGAGGTGGGAGAACAGCACGTTCTTCTCGATCGCTTTAGCGAGAGCAGCCATTGTTTTGTAGTCTTTCGGAATGACCTGGAAAACAAACACGAACACATTCGTTCTTTAACTTCTTCACTGCGCACACACCAAGGGTGTGTTTAACAAAAATCTAAATATATACCCAACAACCGTAACTTATTTATAGTTTTCCCCATTATAGCTACTTCCGAATATATATATATATACACATACATATATACACACATACACACACCCCAAGGTCATAAGTTTGTGGACACACGACTGAAATGTTTCTCATGATCTTAAAAACCTTTTGATCTGAAGGTGTGAGATTAAACCTGTGAAATCGGTGCTATAGACAAAAACTATGATCGTGCCGACGTATTCGTTTCTTTCATTAGAAAACTAACATTTTATTTACAAAAAAATAGTTTCTTAAACGGACGACTCTGAGGGAAACATTCGGAAAAGCAGCCGATAAGAGTCCAGCGTCGGTGTGGACTCCTTTAATACTGTTTAAAAATCATCTCAGGGAAATTCCTCAAGAAATCGGGCGAGAAAACGCCAAGAACACATTTCTGGAAATTCTAGGCAAAAAGGGCGTTGACTTTGAAGATGCGAAAATACTCAATTATTTTCATTTATTTTGGATTTTTTATCAACATAATTCCCATAGTTCCACTTGTGTTATTCCAGAGTTTTGATGACTTTATTATTATTCTAAAATGTGGGGAAAATAATAAAAATAAAGAACGAGTGTGTCTAAACTTTTGACCGGTAGGCTGTGTGTGTGTGTGTGTATATTTTATATATATATATATATATATATATATATATATATATATATATATATATATATATATATATATATATATATATATATTTTAATTAGCAAACCAGTTGTTTTTTTTGTTTAAGCGGTTTGCTAACATCTCTGAATAGCTAGGTAGTTCACTAAATTACCAGAAATACAAATACAAGAACAGACACAAGTTCACACTAGCAGGTGACAAGTCACTCGTGTCTTGTAGTTTATTCCTTGTGGGTGTGGCCTGTCGAACGTTTTTTTTTTTCTGTGTGAACACAGCATAAGAGTTTAATTAGTTCTTGGCTCAGTGTGTAGAGAGGTCTCAGTACTTTTCTGACGTAGGATGCGGCGTCCTCCTCGGTGTAAACCTCTGCGCTGATGGCGCCACGGCGACGGCGACCTTTCACCACCGGGTTCATGGGAGGAGAAATCTCGTCCTCGCGGGAATCGGAGCGAGAACCGGACTTCTGCTGGCTGAGAATCTGTTTGGCCTCCTCCTGCATATAATCGATTATATACATTAAATAAATATAATTTTTTTTAAACTAGTGTGTTTAGCCTCATTAGCCTTGCCTCTCCAGCGCGCTAAACTACAGATGCAAACTTAAGACAACAAATATGTCCGACGATCAACAAGGACACCGTGGGCGTCTTTTCATTTTTCACTGATTGTTATTTGCTGTGAATGAAAGCGCGCACCTTCTCGAGCCTCTCGAAGTAGTCCCGGAGGAAGGCCATGGGTCGCTCTGGCCTGGACGTGCACAGCTGCACGATGCAGTCCTTCAGCAGCTGCTGGATGTTGTGCTTCTGCACGTAGAGCTCACACTCCCGCAGGCTCCTCTCCTCCTCGGTGCTTGAGCTGCCGGACGCCATGATGACCTGGAGGAAAACACCTAGAAAAATGAAATCTGTCAGAGAGTTCTGCATCGAGCTCATCCGAGTCAGTTATTTGTCGATACGTTTCAGAGTCTTTCGGTTCGGGTCGGTCGTGCTACAGTCAAATCAAGTCTTATTCAGAAGTACTGAAACAACCGGCTCTGGTAATGGAAAACCAGAAAAATCTGTGTGTTACGGCTCAGCTATGCTAGGAACACACATAGTTTACTTAAAGCTGCTCTTCTGAGTGGGTTCGACATCAGTTCCCGACCTCACTAATCCCACGCTCCAAAATGTAGTGGACAGCCTTCCCAGAAGAATGGAGCTTGTTATAACAGCAACATCTGGAATGAGATGTTCGACAAGCACATGCAAGTGTGATGGTCAGGTGTCCGCAAACTTTTGGCAGTATAGCGTATATTATCTGAAGTTACTTTGCCAATCCATTCTACAGTACACTCTTAGGGGGGGGGGGGGGAGCGTTCAAAGGTTCTCTAAACGGTTCTATCCTTCTAAAAGGGTTCGAGAAAGAAATTTTTAAAAGCCTCCCTTTTTCACACATACATGAAAGACTGAAACTGTTTCGCAAGCTTCAAGACAGTTTGAGGTTGAAAGACAGAATGAAAGAAAGAATGAGTGACAGTCAGTTACGGGGAGAAAGACTGATAACAAATAGAGTGATAGAAAGTAGAAAGTCAGAAGGAGTGAGAGTGTGACACAAGTTGGAGATGATGAGAGTGCGCGTTATTGGCAGAAAGACAGAAGGCGTGAGAGTGATACGGGCAGATTGATAGAAAGAAATATGGGAACAGAGCGAGGGAGAGAAAAAGAGGAAGGGAGAGGGGGGGGAAGAGAGAGGGAGAGGAAGGGGGAGAGAGAGAGAGTGAGAGGGAGAGAGAGAGGGAGAGGAAGGGAGAGAGAGGGGAAGGGAGAGAGAGAGAGGGAGAGAGAAAGAGAGAGAAGGAGAGGAAGGGAGGGAGAGAGAGAGAGAGAGGAAGGGAGAGAGAGAGGGAGAGGAAGGGAGAGAGAGAGGGAGAGGACGGGAGAGAGAGAGAAGGAGAGGAAGGGAGAGAGAGAGAGGGAGAGGAAGGGAGAGAGAGAGGGAGAGGAAGGGAGAGGGGGGGGGAGAGAGGGAGAGGAAGGGAGAGAGGGAGAGAGAGAGGAAGGGAGAGAGGGAGAGAGAGAGGAAGAGAGAGAGAGAGAGAGAGAAGGAGAGAGAGAGAGAGAGAGAGAGAGAGAGAGCGCTACTAGTAAATTGATGGAGAGATAGATGGGGAAAAAATGGATAAGATAATGTTACAGATGAATGCCCATGAAATAACAGTGTTGTTTTGGGATAGCAGTAAGTATAAGATAATCCACAGACCAAGCTGAGCGTAACGCGTACCCGGTCCCTCCCGGATTTTGTTCAGACCCATCAGCCGACGCCCTCTTCGGTTCTCATGCGGCGAACGCGAGTACAACTAAAAGGTCTCATTTACCAACAAACATCACTGCGAAAGACCGCGCAGAACAATGTCACCAAGTCAAGAAGTTTTCCACACACACAAAAAAACAGACGCAACAAAATGAAGCATTTTTTTGGCCGCAACAATCACAAAAAGCGCCGCCACGTCCCTGATTCGACGCCGAACTCTGGTTACCGTCTGTATGGAACGGCGCGGGTTCTCACCCTGTCTGAGCTGGTTTCCTCAGGGTTCTCCGGTTTCCTCTTCCTGTCCAAAAACACAGCAGTAGGTGGACCGGCTACACAAAATGTCCTGTTTGTGTGAACGACTGGGTGACTGTGTGAACGATGCCCTGTGCTGCCAGCGTTCCCGGGAACGCCTCTCGGACCCCGTGCCACCCTGACCCGGATGCAGCGCTTACCAAAGATGAATCGAGGAATGAATGAATTAAAGAAAGAGTACACAGACTTGAAAGCCTTGTATACGCCAGGTATTATCCTGGTGTATCAGCACCCCGTTTTAGGTAACCCTGAACCCACACCTGCACTTCCTTTACTTGTGGGATATGTAAATAGAAAGTTAAGCTTTTAAGCACTACGTTGCAAAATAATAATTATAAAGTGTTCTATAGGAGGATGTAGGTATGTGGAACTGCATTTACACTGCACACAAGCCCAACTCTCCTGTAGTGAATTTAGCCTTGGAAGCCTAGCCATGACAGATTTTGCTCGTTATTTGCTTAAGCTAGTTATTTTTTTTGCACAAGAAAAGACGAATACACGACACAATTTATCGCTATTAAGATGCAATGCAAAATTTCCCTTTAATCCGACGTATTTATATCAGCTTCAACCAGTCAGGTGATAAGCGTAATGCAGCTAGCCAGCTTTTTTTTTTTTTTTTTTTTTTTACATTTTTTTCCCCCCTATCCGCATTCGCTAAACCCCGCCTCCCGGCACTGGGATTGGCTACCTCTTTCCCGCTGTCCGCGCGAGGATTCGCTACAAGTTTCTTTCTCGCGAAAAGTCACCACATCGACCAATGACCCCGAGGGGGCGGGTTGAAGTTGTCCAATAGCCGCGAGAACACAGTGTTTGTCGTAATACTGGTGGGAAAAGATCATGCGCCTGGAGAACGGTTAAGAGAAACGCCATCTTGTAAACGCTACCGTTATCAAAACAAACGGAAACCACCGCATTCTGACTTTGTTTCCCTCTGAAACGTCCCCAAACGAGCAGAAAACCTAACGAAAGGCCGCCATTTTGTTAAACACCCTACCTGAGTTGTCAGAAAAGATGTCCTTGGTGGTGTTGTTCTTTTGGTTTGTTTTTTTTATTTTATTTATTTAACTTTAATAAACAGTGACACTCCCGTTCTCTCTTCTCGGTCCTCGCTTGGATGGATGCCTCAACCCGGAAACACGTCATCACCGGACACAAACACGCAGTGACGTTAATTTGCCCCCCTCAGGGTTTTTTTTTGTTGTTTGTAAAGAGGCTAAAATGTAAAATAATGTACAATTTACTTTATATATGTAACGTATAATCGTCATTTTATACTTATAGTCAAATATCCTACGTATAAAGTATCAGTTACAATGTATTCGGCAAATCTGTATCAATCAGGTTTCAATCAGATTCCTAAATGATTTCTGTAGGAATTTTCTGGTTCACATTAAAAACCTCCAGAACCAAATAAGGCCTTTTTTTCACCCTAAGATCATTACATCAGAATAAACACGGACACGGGTGACATCGTAGCTTTGCTGCCTCACAGCTCCATCGTCCTGAGCTCCGATTACTGTCTGTATGGAGTTTCACATGTTCTCCCCTTGTCCGTGTGGGTTTCCTCTGGGTTCTCTGGTTTCCTCTCACCTCCCAAAAACATGCCATTAGGTGGATTAGCAAATCTAAATATGACCAAGCGTGTGAATGTGTGCATGGTGCTTTATGATGAATACCTCCAGGAAATATTCCTGCCTTGTGATAGGCTTGGGATCCACCATAATCATAATGAGTCTTTATTGATCACGTATACACATGCACAGTGAAATTCTTTTCAGAGCGCAGGGTCAGCCATGATACAGCGCCCCTGGAGCAGAGATGGTTAAGGGCCTTGCTCAAGGGCCCAACATTGGCAGCTTGGCAGTGCTGGGGCTTGAACCCCCGACCTTCCAATCAGTAACCCAGAGCCTTAACCGCCACTGCCCCCCCAACTGCACCATGATCAGGCTAAAGCATTTATTGATGAATCAATGAATAAACTTATATAAGCCATCAGGAGCCATTAGGAACAACACTTTCCATTTACACTTTAAAACCCATGAGGAAACGCTATATTATTATAGTCCTGTAATCACAGCCTCCTTAATCAAATTTATTTTCTGGACATCGGGCTTAGAAAGATGCTGCCTGATAGCACACGTTTACTTGCCTCAAGATGATTTCTGAGTAATAAGCAAGCAACACTGGCTAATTAATTAATTAATTAATTAATTAAAGCGATTCATTCTAATAAGCGATTATGTAATAAGTCGTTGTTTTGCATGCTGTCACATACACAACACAGATCACTTTATTGAATTATTATTCTTTTTTGGCATAACGAAAGGCACTTTTTAACTTCACGATGAAAACGAGAGCAGTTGGAAATGGGCGTGTCTTTGCGTCCATACATGGAGATGTTCCCAATCTTCACTGGTGTTGCTAACCTCCTTGTAGGTGTACAGTAACACGCCGCAGCCCATGCGTCATTCTGTACAGTTTGTCTTTCAATGCAAAAGTGAGCAGTGTTCGTGTTGTTAAACACCTCAGTGTCACCGCTGGATTGAGAAACATTCCACCAAACCAAAAAAAAAACAACAACACACCTTCCAGTTCTGTGATAAGATCGGACACAAATTAATGGCTTTAACACACACACGCACACACACATACACAATGTGCATGGAAAAAAAAGATAAGCCTGTACACCTCCAAGGGAGGAGAGTGTAATAAAGTGCAGTAAATGTTTAACACAGTGTTTAAACCTCCAACACTGCTGTACCTGATCCACTCGTACCAAAACCACACACAGTGTCGGTGTGAGTGCTGTACTGTCCTGAGAACCAACCACCACCCAAACACCACATTTGTATATAATATTACGTTTCCTACATTATCCACAATGTCTTCCTGATCATGGTGCAATGGGATTTAGCCCTCGCTTCATCTCGATTCTCCGAGAGTGATGCAGCGGCGCTTTAGTGTTCAAGTCTGTCCACATTTCTTGCCTCCTCATCTGTTCACTCCGCTCAAGCAGATCGGCTTCTAAAGCCGTAACTTTCATGTTAGTATCAACACCATCGTGCTCGTCATCTTGTAGATCGCTAACAAGCCGAGCCGAGTCTCTGATGAAGAAGAAGAACCATCCATCCACCTTCAACCGCTTACTCCTTTTCAGGGTCACGGGGGAGCCTGGAGCCTATCCCAGGGAGTATCAGGCACAAGGCGGGGGACACCAGTCCATCGCAGGGCACACAATCACACACACATTCACACACTACGGACACTTTAGGACTGGGGGAGGAAACCGGAGTACCCGGAGGAAACCCCCGCAGCACGGGGAGAACATGCAAACTCCGCACACACAGAGCCGTGGGAATCGAACCCCCGACCCTGGTGGCGTGAGGCGAACGTGCTAACCACTAAGCCACCGTGCGCCCACTGATGAAAAAGAACTTTACTCGGAAATGAAAGCTGAGCAACAAAAGGAGCTCTGGCGGTTTTCTTTTTAGGAAGCTTGCAGTGAAATCTGTGATCGTGAACATTTTGCAGGTTATGACGTCAGAGCGATACGCAAGCAGTGACCTGTCATAGGAATTGCAGAATTACAGCACCAAGAAACAATTTGGCACCTGAATCACTAATCACATCACAAGTATGTCAGTATGAACATATTTAATGTGTTTCAGTTTGGACTTGTCTTTTAATTACTGTATGAATTCATCCAGACAGACTCAGGTGCCGTTCTTCAGGCAGTATGCAGACACGCCCTCTTCCTCCTCCTCCTCCTCCTCTCGCTCACTCGGTGTTTTTTTCCCTCCCCAGTGCCTCAGTGTTCGGCTGCATTCGTGTCGACTGCCCAGAGTCCACGGAGCCGCACAACTGACCTCAGGACTGAATATACCGACTCAGAGAAAGGTGAAGCGCTGAGTTCTATACATGTACATGTATAGACATATTAGTCTAGTGTCAGATTAAAATGTCTTTGTGTGTCATCTAGCAAATCTTTTGCATTTTGTAGTTTTTGTTAATTTAGTATAAGTGTGTCATTTGTGATAAGGAGGAATCAAGGGGATGTTTCTGTTTAATTTTAATTTGAGGTTTGATTCAGTGCAGTGTTCACTTCATTAATGTGATGAATGTTTTCCATGTTTACATTGAGCTATAGTTTAGGTATTTATTTACAACAACAAAAAAAACCCTTTACCTGTAGTTTCTTGTTTATACCTCTTCTTGCATTTCTGTAAGACTTAGGTGTGTGTGTGTGTGTGTGTGTGTGTGTGTCCTGCATTCCAGAACTCCTCTGTTCCAACATGTCTCTGTACAGCTTCGGCTTGGAGCCTCTGTCCTGTCACGCCTGGAACAAAGACCGAACTCGTAAGTGTGAACACCCGTCACTACTCCCTCCCTACACACAATAATCATCCATTACAGCATCACCAAGTGCAATCTGATTCTGCAAAGTTACGCCTTGAACACTCAGCATTTCAACTTTTCCTAAATCTGCTAAACGCACAATCCACTTTAGCAGAACTGAGAGAGCGTTTAAGTGCATAAACGTATGTAACCGGAGAGCATCGCTACGATCATCATCATCATCATCATCCTCCTCATCATCATCATCTTTGCTTCTGCCTTTCAGAGATCGCCATCAGCCCCAACAGCAGTCTGGTGAACATTTACCAGAAGAAGGAGAAGGAGTGGATCAAAATCCACGAGCTGAAGGAGCACAGCGGGCGAATCACGGGTAAAAGAAAAGCAGGAAGAGGGCGCTCCATTAGTCGCTATCTCACTGATAACACAACACACACACACACACACACACACACATATACACACGGCTCACCCACAAAACATACACTCCTGCAGAGAGGGCTGGGCCGAAAATACACTTTGACCATGAACACATCGGCATTTACTCACACACACACACACACACACACACACACACACACACACACACACAGTACACACTACACTCAGCATACACTGTGTTACAACAATACAATCCGGCAATACAATCATGAATATGTACGTAAAGACGATTGATAGATCAATGGAAAAACGCGACAGCTGCACAGACAGACAGACAGACAGACAGACAAGCAGATAGGTAACTTGACAGACACAAAGACAGACAAATGACCAGAAAGGTAGATAACCAGACAAATAAAGATATGATCGGACAGACAGACAGACTGTTGACCAGACAGACACAAAGACAGGCAGATAGTTAACCAGTCAGACAGGCAGATGATCAGACAGACAGTTGAACAGACAGATAGTTGACCAAAGCGACAGACAGACAAATTACCAAACAGATTGACAGAAAGACAGACAGATAGATGGTCAAAGAGACAGAACGACAGACAGAATGGCAGACAAACCGTTGACCAAACAGATATACAGACAGACCGACAGAAAGAAATTATATTACTATACAGACAGTCATGTGGCCAGATAGACAAAAAGACTAAACAGACAGACAGACAGACAGACAGAGAGATTACCAGACATACAGGCAAAAACAGACAGACAGACAGTCAGGCAGACAGACAGACAGACAGAGGAACAGGCTAATTGCTAGATAGACAGATGAACAGAAAGACAGACATACAGGCAGACAGACGGATGACCAGAGAAACAGAATGACTGACAGATAGACAGACGGATGACCAGACGAACAGGCAGATGAATAGACAGACAGTCAGACAGACAGTGTGCAAATAGATATTTACTGTTCTGCTGTAACAATGTTTCAGGAATCGACTGGGCCCCGGACTCAAACCGCATCGTCACATGCGCCTCAGACAGAAACGCCTACGTGTGGACGCTGAAGGACGGCGTGTGGAAGCCGACTCTCGTCCTCGTTCGCATCAACAGAGCCGCCACGTGTGTCAAGTGGTCACCTCAGGAGAACAAGTTCGCTCTTGGAAGTGGAGCCAAACTCATCTCTGTGTGTTACTTCGAGAAAGAGAACGACTGGTAAGACACACACACACACACACACACACACAGGCTCACATCTCAGGAATATCATTTTCCAATAACAGCATGAAACTAAATGTTTTATTTCTCTTTTATCACACCAATCTGCCCACACTAGCTATTTTTAATTTATTATAAAACATCACGTCATACTTTTTTTGTTGTTGTTGTTCTGTCATCGGCCTCTCAATAAACACAATAAACTCCTGAAGACTTTCCCTTGTTGGAAAACCCAAAGTTACAGCTTAGACCGATGTTTAAAGAGCAATTTAACCCAAACCAAAAATGTTCACACTTTCCTCTTGATCCCAAATCAGCAAAGACACACCAAGTTGAAGTGTGTAGCTATTAAATGAGTGTAAAACTCCCGGTCCGAACAGAGCAAGCTGCATCATACCTAAATCATCACTCTCTGAGCTCAATCAAATCGGTTTAACGTAAGCGGTTCTGTAAAACAAGTTCATATTAAACTCGTTTACAGATCCGAATGACAGTTAATCTATTAGCACTTTTGAATGGTTTCTGATGGTGTTTTTGCGCAGGTGGCTCAGTAAGCACATAAAGAAAGGGATCTGCTCGACCGTGCTCAGTCTGGACTGGCATCCCAACAACATCCTGCTGGCAGCCGGATCAGCCGATCTCCACTGCAGGTTACACCACCTCTGTGTACTAATTCATATTAGTGTATCTCATTATACACAAACATTATATCTGATTTATATCCAGAATCTTTCCTTATTCAAAATTCCCTACAAACGACCCATTATTGTTGTACTTACGACAAAACAGCCTACATTAAATATATACATATATACGTCTGATAACTCGGCCATGTTGACATTTCTCGATATGGTGGATCCCACGGAAGCTGAGTTGGCTGGAAAGCTTTAACGCTTTAACAGAAACCTTGTTTTAACTGCTACATCAAAATGGGACATCAACGAGCAAAAAGAGCGAGCAGGAAGCCTCGTAAAACAAGACAAATGAAGTTTTACTGGTGGACACACAGTTCCAGAACAAACAGAAAGCTTGGTAGTAAACCAAAGACCTGGCTAAGAATAAAACAATGCACAATCAGGCTGAGATTGATAACTCATCAACACGGTTGATTGTTAACAGTAAACATTTATTCTCCAGCCATCAGGGATCATGGGTTATGCAAATGGATGCATGTTATGTGGTTATGTAAAAGCACAGCGAAGCCACAATAATAAATATTGCAATACATGTGCAAGCAATGTTGGAGTTTATAAGCAGTGTATAGGATTTTTAGGCTCTGGAGCTGTTTTGATTTAGGTTTATGTTTGGTGCTATGTACACTTCTGAGAAACAGCTTGTAATGATTTATAATCCCACTATCCGTGTGTCACGCAGAAGATGACAGGTTCCATTTTGAGTCTTGTTCCTCTACAGGTTTCTTTCTCGTTTCCTTGCTACAATCACTTCTGGAATCTAAACCTACCTCCAGATTTCGGTTTGGAAAGCTGCTTTTTGACTATCCATTGTTAAAATGTGCTGCTATGCAAATCAAATTGGACTGAATTGGAAAGATTTGTTTGTGTATTATGTGATGCGCACTAAATACGTCCATCTGCCGCTCATGAGTCATCATTTTAATCATCATTTAAATTTCTAGTAGTGCAGCTGATCGGTTATATTTCTGATTTCACAGGGTTTTCTCCACGTATATCAAGGAAATTGAGGACAAGCCTGGCCCGACACCATGGGGAGCCAAGATGCCGTTTGGTGAAATGCTTCTGGAGCATAAAGACTGTGGTGGCTGGGTACACAGCATCGCATTCTCTCCGTCCGGAGACGCGCTGGCCTGGGTCAGCCACAACAGCTCCATCAGCGTCGCCGACGCCACGCAGAGCAAAGAGTAAACACCCGAACTAATCTATTTACAGTCCAGACAGATAATGAGAATCATTTGATTTTACCGTAGTACATTTCTAAATCATGCTTCTCTAAGAAACATGGCAAACATGTTTCATGGGTAAATAAATACTATATGTAACATACAGTTGGCTCCAGAACTATTGGCACTCTTGGTAAAGACTTGTTATGAAATTGTCATATTGTCATTGTGGTTTATTTAACACAGTTAGAGTTCCTATGCAGTCTAGTGATTTTTTTTTTTTTAAAGTTAAATAAATGGTATCATGTTTTTAGTTGCATTTTGTTTATGGGAATTGCCAATTACTGTGACACTTGGTTTTTGTTTAAAAAAAAATTGTATAAGGATTTTTTTTTTTTTTAAAGTTTCGATTTCTTTCATATTTCGATACTTAACCACAAGAACATTGTTTATCATAGCCGTTTTGGCCATCGTTGCTGAGGTCGTCAATAATTCTGGAGCTGGCTGTAAATAAAAGACGTGCGGTATGAAATAAAGTAACATAGAAAATAGCAAAAATAACCGAAATGTAATAGTAATTATTATTTGTATGTACTAAATGCATTATGCAGGGTTACACAGCTGACTATAGAACATCTCCCCATGCTCAGTGTGCTGTACATCAGCGAGACCGAGATTGTGGCTGCGGTAAGTCTATGTGTTAGCTTCAATCAGAACAACTTGATGGATGGATGGATGAATGGATCGATAGATAGATAGATAGATTTGAAGGTGTGCAATGGCTTTGATACAACGTGGTGTCTCCTCTCACTGGTGTTGGTTTCTTTTTGTACATCACAGGGTCATGACTGCTGTCCCCACCAGTTCTCCTACAAAGGGCCTGGCAAACTGGAGTTCGTGCGAAAGCTGGGCATCGCCAAGCAGTCATCCAAAAACAGCATGTCGGCCATGCAGCACTTCCGCAACCTGGACAAAAAGGCCAAGACCGACGAGGAAGACAACGAGCTGAACACTCTACACCAGAACAGCATCACGTAGGGAAAGAAAACATCAATGCTGCTTGATGCAATGACAAAAAAATCGAATAAACAATTTTCCCAAATGTAGCCAATCAGATAAGACATGTTCGATGTCTGACGTCTGCTTGTCAGGTTAAGAATTCAATATTTAATATTCAAACCAAGTACCTCATTGCTATTATTATATTGTGGCCATGACATTGTGTAACTTGAACATGTGAATTAATATCCTATAGAACGTCATACTTAATAGCCAGTATATTCATTTGTGGCCAGGCCTTATTAAAAAGGTGGCTCCATATCGACTACACTTGAGTGTAAGGCGTATTTGTGACTATTTGTACTATTTTTGCATGTTTGATTGGAGAAATGTCATATTAAGAGTGTCTTGTTTGGCCTGCAGCCAACTGTGTGTGGTGGAGGGAGACAAGGTCAAAGTGGAAAAGTTCAGTAGTGTCAGTCTGGATGGAGCCATGGTGCTCTGGGAACTCAAGGTACTGCATGTCCACAACTGTCAGCGAGACATTACACAGTGCATACTGTTCATAATGTTTTGCCAAAAATGACATCGATATTGTCACCATGACCTCACTCGTAGCCGATCAGATAAGACGCACCTACTCATATCCAGGCCTGAAAAATTATTTACGTTTCATTTTTTGTTTCTTGAATACTTTTATATTACACATGTAAATAAGGAAACACGCACGTCCTTTGTAGTGAGAAAAGAACATTTTTAATTTGGTTGTAAAAATTTTCTTTTTTTTTCATTATATATTTTTCTCTCACCATTTTAATTCTGATTTACTCAGGGAAATGTGTGTATTTTTAATATTATTCCACATTGCGGCACACTAAAATTGTAGTTTTTACATATTTATTGACTGTCATTTTTATGTTTCATCCTTGTGTTGTTTTTTTTCACAGCCTTGAAACTCGCTAATAAGGCAGAAAGGTTTTGTGGCCGATCCGACATCCACGCTACACGAAAGATCTCAGTGTCATTCTGCTGCTGTGCTTACAAATATCATTTAAGATCAATACTTTATTTTCTTTTTAAAAATAAACATGTCATACTGTTATTTTTAATTTCTGTAATTACTCAGAGAAAAGATATTACTCTGCAGTAAACATTATGGGGACACAGACTTTAGTTTCCAAGTTTTCAAATGATTTTTAAAACATACTTTGGTTTTAAGATTTTTTTTTTAAAAGAAAGTTTTCCTGTCATATAATATCAAAAAAAAAAAAAAAAAAAAAACCATAAAATTTTTAAAACATATTTTGATTTTAGGATTTTTTTTAAAAAGAAAGTTTTCCTGTAATATCATATCAAATAAAAAAAAAAACCATTCATTTGTAAAAATTCCATTGTGATTATTCCTTATTGCAGTGCTTATACATACCAAATCTCTATCACACCTTTAACCCCCCCCAAACCCTGGGCATACACAATCCTCACCATTGCCGAACCTTGAGCACACTAATCCTGACCTGATCTTAACTCAACCCTACACAATCCCTAAACATAAAATTTTTGCAGTAATTCTAAAAAGCTTGATAAATAAGAAGCAATCAGCCTATAAGTAACTGTGAAGGGCGTTCCTGGATGTGGATGCCTATAATGCCTTCTATAAAATGATTCTTTCAAGCCCTTTACCCCTTATAACCATTCCCCTGAGTAGAGTTTAGGGCTATGATTGGACAGTGATTGCATTTCACTTTGGCATGGCTGCAACACACTGAGGGAAGTGAAATGCAATGCATTACGGAATTACGTTCACTTCTGATGTGGAGTCAGTGTTTAATCCTTAACAAGCCATACCCTGCTGATCATTCTTCACTAATGGTATAAAACGGCATAAGAGCAATGCAATGAAGGTTTTGCTTTTCAGTGCGAAATGTGGTCCCCATGTCACAACCAAAAAGCAGTACCATGTGTCTTTTGCATTCTATGGTTTTCCTTGGAACCACCAGTTTAGAGCAATTACAAGTACATGAATTTTACATTACCGTTCTGACAGTGTCATATTACCAATGACTGCACAATGACTGAAAACATCACAAAATCATTATGAAATACTGTATTCATTGCAAGGGTCTAGTCCACATAACACTGTCCATCAGGCATCACACATGACCCCCATCCTTCATCTTGTAGGTGGTGAATCCACACGATGGCTCCATGTCACCATATGGCTCCAGAGGGTGGGTCCTGAAAACCTTAATCCAGGCAGGGTAGACTTATCTTTTTTGTACCTTTCATAGGGGATTTCAGGATCACTCTTTGTCTGACCTCTCCCCTCAGATCTGTTCACCAAGGGTGGAAAACTGGGAGAATTAAGCTCCCAGTGATATAGCCTTTAGGTTCTCCAAACTACACCAGCCCATTCACCACAGCATGGTTTTTAATGGAAATAAGGGTCCTCCACAGGGTTGTGACAGAATGAGGACAATCTGCGAGAACCTTGTAGTACAGCTGCTGGTCTGGCTCCAAGAGGAACCAACTGAGGTAGTTCAGACGCCTTACAAAGATGCCACCCCCAGGTCGGCTCCCAGTAGAACTGAATCAGGCACGTCCCATTGAACTGAGACTCCGTGGAAGGCCCAGGCTCTGTTTGAAAAATTACATCACCCAGTTAACTTGGAAACATCTGTCAAGAAACTGGAATCTGTGGCTGGGAAGTGTGGTTACACCTCCTCAAAAAAAAACAACATACCAACATGGCACTAACAACATGGCACTAACTAGACTTACCATCAGCGAGGAGGACTGTCATGATTACTTTCAAGTGCACTCAGATATTCAACTGCTTCAAAAACAAAGTTACAACTCCATAAACATGCAATTTCTCCTCATAATGATTTAGAAGGATGTGAAGGGGCGTTGGGGGCGTGGCTATACAATGACTGACAAGAGGACAACAAACAAACATTCTGGACAGGAAGGCGGGTTTCCAAACTGGGTTTTATTTTCAGCCACGTAATACAATTTTTCTGAGACAATGCTTAAACTGTTTTTAAAAAATAATAATTTCTACATTATTCGTATTAGTAGCAAATGAAAAACATCGACTATTGCACCTTTAAATGTATAACAGTTAAAAAAATAAATAAAACCGTATCTCTTAAAAAAAAAATTTTAAGCACAGCAGTACTATACACACACAAATAAATAAATAAATAAATAAACAAAAAACAAACAAACAAATAAATAAATAGCAGATTATTCGGATTTGCAACGGTTATTTGGTTGTTGTTTCCATGGTTGTGTCCACATCCACTTCCGCAAATCCAACCAATTAGCGCGCGCCTTTAATCCAGCTGACCAATCAGAATTAAACCACACCACCAACCGTTCACTTTAGCCCCGCCCACCATGTGACGCGACCTGTCGTGACGCAAGAGCCATCAGCTGTTTTTGTTTGGCTCCTGTTGGGATCATTTAGGGTCTGTTATGCTGCCAATGTAAAACGTTTAAAAACAAAAACTGCGTTTATTAAGTGTTTATTAACGTAACCGCAGCGAAGGTAACTGATTAAACTGTCTCCTGATGCATGTGTTCAAGTTTGCGGGTTTCTTTTCGTAGGTCTTCGGCAGTGTGAGACGGCTCCAGCGCATCCGGGGGCTCCGGTGAAGGCGGGGCCGGGCGGAGGTCGCCGGAGTTCGGCATGGAGAGCGGAGATGGAGGCGGAGGAGCCCGCGGCCCGGCACTGCGCTGCGCCTCCTTTAACCAGGACTCCACGTAAGCACTTCCACCATCATTCAGCCACATAAACATCACACTCCCCAGCACCAGGGACTCCAGAGATCATCAGTAAACATGCTTCTCTAAATTTGTTTTATCCTATACTTATAGATGTTATTTATAGCAATGAAGAGGTTTAATGAAGCAAACAGGATAAGGAATGTAAATAAAACACAGCTGAAGGCATGAAATGATCTTGATTGAACTCATACTGTGTTGAAATACTCTCATCTGCAATTTTATATAAGTCTAAATAGGCACAAAAAAAACACCCCAGTCTATGTGTGACCTTTTTTTTTATTTTTTATTTTTTATTTTTAAACTCCTCACTCATTTAACCCTTAACCCTAGGACATGTTTCCATCTGTAATTCGTATAGTTAAAAAAAAAGAAAGAAAAGTAATTAGCATGGAACAACATTATTTAAATATCCCTCATTGCATCTGTTTTCTACATGAGTTGCGTGGATGTACTGTATATACAAAAGAAAAGCAGCATTCAAGTTACCTGTAAATGTAAGGAATGAATAACACTCGACAGGTCGTGCCGTTATAGTATAATATCATAATAATAATAACAATACACGCCGGAGGAGGAAGTGCATTATTTTCACATGACAGCACGGTCTGGAGCGTACCGTTCAAACGATTTGCCAATAACCACAGTGTTTCTTTTATTAATGAACAGCGCTTCCTGCTTTTTAATGGTTTATCGTGATTTAATGTTGTGGAATGTCTGAGAGACAAGTTAGTTCCTGTTATCGCTTATAGCTGCTGTAATAAAGTGTTGTTCCTTCACCAGGCGCTCTTTCTCTCGAAACACAGCCTGTCGTTTTACTGAGAAACCAGCAAGCGTAAACTCCTGAGCTGGGAAGTTACAAAGTGTTTACAACCAAGACTCGATGCACCTTCTATAAATGTTAAGTAAACGTCTCCTACAAAGCATCACCACATCAACGATTATACGTCGTTTTACCTTGTTAAACAACAACACCACGTTTTTTAAAAATCTGAAGAAGAAAAAAAAAAGATTAGACTTTGTGGAGCGTCTGTTGTACGAGTCACTGCATTAATATAGAAAGAATAACGTACTAGAACGAGCAGAGCGCGTTAATATTAACCCGTCGTTCATGTTACGGGCGGACACGCACTCCGATATATACCACATCTACGGTATATACGATTATACCACAGCGCGGTTGAATGCTCGAATCTGATTGGTTAGAAGGTGTGCACACCTTCTAACCAATCAGATTCGAACATTCAATCTCGCTGTGTGTAACGTTGAATTAAGGAACACTTACAGTACTTGTGTGTGGCAGAAAAGCAGCAGTAATTGAGTTCTAGTAGAAATCTGAATTTAAATGCACAAAATCTAAATTGTAAATGCTGTTAGTTTGAATTTGTTTCATACCAACTTGAATTCTGAACTGGGATTGAGTTCCAGGTTTGAAGTATGTGTATAATCAGTGTCTAATAAGCGTTCCATCTTTTTATTAATTCACATTCTTGGAGTCTAGAGCTGCAACAACTAATCGATAATAATTGATTATGAAAATCGTTGTCAACGCATCGCATTATCGAATAATCGGGTACTTTTATTCACTATGTTACTTCTATTCTGAAAACACACATCGGAGAGTAAATACTAAAGTGTGTCCCAAACGACGTACTATACACTTACACTATGCACTGTGTACTCTACCGTCTAGTGTATGGATTTTAGAAAGGGTAACATCGTCTAAAATGGATCACGAGCGGGTTTTTTTTTACTACCCGGAAGTATAAGCCGCTTCCTAGTCGACGGTGCATGACGTCATACGCGCGTAAAGTGATGCCGCTAGCTTTAGCAGATACCCAGAGTCACCGACAATGACTTTCTTCAGTTTACTGTTTATATATTAGTTTATATTATATACAAGTATTTGTGCATTATTTGTTATGGATGCACAAAACGCATAGAATTAAACTACAGTCCTAAATGAATAATATATATTCTGGTGTGTGTGTATTGTGTTCTTTTCAGTCGTATATAATTGGACAAACAGTTGTGTAAAGTTTTAGTCTGAAGTTTATATTTGTAACACTCAGTTTGTGGATTTCATTTTGAATAATCGGGAAAATAAAATAAAAAATAATCGGCCAACTAATCGATTATGAAAATAATCGTTAGTTGCAGTCCTATTGGAGTCACTTTCGAAACATAGGGCTGTGTGCGGGTAAACACAGTGGACCTCAACATTTCAAACGATTTGGTAGTCACTAAATTTTAGACGGCCGCGTAACTTTTACGTCCGCGTTCTTTACTGAGACGTTTGAGATTTTAGACGGTATTCGCACGGTATGATACTAATTCAAACTTGAATTACTATCTCATTGAAGTTGAGATTTTTTTTGCATTTAAATCCAGTTTTCTAATGCCATGATTCTAACTCCATAGCAGCATTCAACAGGCCGTACTGTTTTTTTTTTTTTTTTTTTTTTTTTGTGATTGACATGGCCAAAAATGCTAGACTTTGTGGCGGCATTTCCTTTTTCAAACTTTGCGATGCAGCTTATAGAATTTATTTATTTATTTACTTATTTATTTATTTAATCTTCTGCCTAAAACTGCTCAAAACTGCAATCGCACGAAATTGTTCTGCGCGGGCTGTCACAGTGATGTCTGTTGGTAAATGAGACCTTTTAGCTGCACTCGTGAATCGAAGAGGGCTTTGGCTGAACGTGCGTCGTGATGACGTCACGTGACGTGTCTTGGCCCGGATCGGCGGTCGTTTTTGAAAACTCGCAAGCTCCTCAGAATATCGCCGAGTTTACTGGATGTTGCGTTAATTTCTGCGATCGCTAAGTCGTGAAGTCCTGGCGGGACCGATTCAACGCGCCTTGCATTGTACTTGCATACACCAGAAAAGCTGTGTTCGGTTCACCTATGTACAGCTGAATTCATGAACACTTAAGTGTTGGAGAATCGACCTGAGTATTGGTTATCACTTTAGGTGTAACTCCTGCAAGATTTAATAAGTTAATAATTACGTTTATTACGTAATTTGAATGTCGTAATCGCCGTACTATATTAAGTATCCTCCTGGTGCATTGCGTTATCACTGTCCCAGCTGCACACGGTTTGTCTTCTCGTTAAAAGTTAACGCGTCACCGACGTACAATCTTAAGCCATTGATCCATTTACGGTCTCTCGACAAAGCGACCTGCTAACGAGTCACTCGAAAGTGATGCGGCAAGCACGCTGCGCTGATCTATCTGGCTTTGGGAGCTTATTCAGGAATTAGGATTGCACGGGACAAATTTACACAACACACACACACACACACACAGAGTGGTGTAACTTGTCATGTGTTTGTAATAAAAAGGAATGCTGATTTATGTAGTTTGTCCACAACACCGGGCTGAAGTTAACAAACCGGAGTTATGATTTTGTTGTGAGAGGATTTCCTCAGAAAGACAGGACAGGAACAGACACGAACAGCTGTGTGGAGAGGAATGAAGAGGCCGTGAAACAGATGTGTGTCTGAACAACGTGCGAACATGTCGATTACAGCAGGTCATTGTGTTGCCTGCAGTTAAGAACGCTCTTAAAGCACACCTATGATGCTTTTGAAATGTGCCTCATTTTGTTTTCTCATACAATAGATTTACATGCATCCGAGGTAAAAAAAAACACTTTAACGTGCTCATAATTTAAACTGCAGCATTAACATTTTTTTCCCCCAGTGTCACAATTGACTCGTTCAATGATCCGTTCTAAATGATTCATTCTAAACTCCTCCTTTCAGAGAGCATACTCTGCTCTGATTGGTCAGACGTCCCAGTCTGTTGTGATTGGTCTACCGCTGTCAGCGAGCAGTCATTGAAGACCAGAGACGGGGCTTTTTGTTACAAACCTACGTAGGTTCGTACAGGAAGTAAAGTCTGGAATCACTAACGACTCGTTTCAGCTGTTCAGAATCGATAACTCTGCTTGTCCTGCGCTTTGATTTTTGAAACTTTGCAGACTACATACATAATTTTACAGCTACGTATATAATGCACTACATGAAAGGTAATATTTGAAAAACTATAATAGGTGCACTTTAAGTCAGATGGAATTGCAGCACGTCGTGCTTCAATAAATGTTCATTCAAATCAGAACGAAACGTACTGTACGGTTTAATAATGAAAGCGGATTAACCTGTATGTCTGAAAGGATGCTTTCACATATTCATGGTTGGGCTTTTTTATGAATAGAACCCTGGTGTGACTCGACTTCAGGAAATGAATCAAAAAAACGGCATGCGTTTTGGGTTGCAGCATTTTTTTTTCCTGTAAACGTGAGCTGCTAAACTGAGCCAATGGACAGAGCTGTAGCACTGCAGGAATGCTCTGGAGTTTCGTTTAACTTTTTATTTTTTTTTTTTACCATAGGCAAAGAAAGGAATTTGCGCCTGTTTTGGTGGCACCCGTGTTCAGCGTTGAATTTATTTGTGATGTCACACTCCACAGTTAATGGCGCTTGTGAAAGTAGACCCTCAGGGCTTTAAGAATTTTTCATAAGGATTTATATTTAAAAAATTTTTTTTACCTAGTTTATTAGGTTTAAATGTGATCGTGGAGAGGTGTGAATCGTTTGCCCAGCAGCCGTTTCTCCATCGCCTTGCTCGTAAGCAGCTAAACACAATACGAGTCACGATACTCTACACACAGAAACCCAACAGTGTCCTGACCAATCTTATAACGGACTCGCAGCATTCGTTTATACCGATCGAAAATGTCCGAATGGAACGCCAGTGTACTGGGAGAAAGCTTTAAACATTTAGTCGTTGATCTACTTATCTAATCATTTCTTTAGCGCTGGCTCTGCGTTCTCCTTACTCGGGTGATTTTGAGATTTCGGTTTTTATTCCAGCGACATTTTCCGTCACTGCATTTCTGACCAACGGATTCTGAGTACGTTTTCTCACTACTACGCACATCTCTTCAGCTATCATACATCTATCTTACTCTCAAACTGTGCCTGCCTGTTTATTTATCTGTCTCTCGAAGAGTCTGCGTCTCTATTGGGTTATTTATCAGCATAACGTTCTATGTCTATCTGTCTTCATGTACTCGGCAGTCCACAGGTCACGACGTAGAGAGTGAGACAGTGTGTCGATCATGTATTATTATTTCTGTACTACTGCGTGTTGGATATGAAGCGGTGACTGGAGTCAAAGTGAATATCACCGTTGGTCGTAACAGTTCATTTCAGTGGAACAGAACTTTTTGATAAACTTACTGTTCAGTGATTATTATTATTATTACTATTATTATTATGGGCTGCGTGTTGTTTGAGGACACAAAAAAAGGTTCGAGGGTAGATTTAGCTCTTACAATTGTCTTCACTGAGGATGTGTTAATGCTAACAAAAGAGGCTGATTATCCTAATTAGACAGTGAAGCCATAATTCATACCTTAAAGCCCCGAAGTGTTCACGGCATGCGAGACGAGCAGCTTACGTGAGCTATATGACTCACAACCCGAACAGGAATTTCTACTGCATCGGGTTTCAACGGTCTTTACCGCCTTCCTGAGAACACCATCACTCCGGAGCTATAATTTAGAGCCATGGTGATTATATCGATTAATAATTGTATATAAGGTTTTTAAAGTTCTAGATTTGAATCGCCGATGTTCACCCATTTCCAGGATAAAGACTTTTAAAAACTCTAAAAATGGAAAATGTCTGTGCCATGACCTTTGAAATGTCATATATGTGGGCATATGGTGAACCAAACAATTCTTGCCATTATATTTATTTGTTTATTTGTTGTAATGTAAGGTCACTGGCTGTGGGAACTAAGGAAGGTTACAGACTGTTCTCCGTCACCGCCGTGGATAAACTGGAGTGTATTCACGAAAGTGGTAAGGAGAATGAACGTCTCCTTTATGTTCATTCCTTTATTTTTTTCGCAAAAGTTTTGATTTATTAAAATGTTCTTTCCTAATAATTACATAACTCTCAGGTGACATGTTGTTCTAAGGAAAATGATCAACAATTGACAACTCATGACTGATGAGTTGATTTATTTTCCTGTAACAGCATGTTCTGAAGTGTTTTATTCAGTGTTACATCACAGCAATTTGACAATGATTATCATTTTTATTTGCGAAAGTGTGACTTACTTGTTATCCGTTTATAATTGCATTTAATGTTGGTAAACCTCCGCAAAAACGAGTTAGTTAATAGGACGAAAAAAATCGCAGCTTCTCATGTTACCAAGAAACCGCAAAACTGTCCGGGCTGAAGGGTTTCCTGTTTCGGTAAACGGAAAATCACAGCTACTGACTGTTACGAAGTACTGACACTCGAGAATCAAAAGTTGTTACTATAGAAACGATAACGTCTTCGAAGGAGCACGTTAATATAAAGCTGTGATTCACGTCGCAGTTGAACAGCCGTCAGAGCTGCCGTTGTAGAAAACGAATCGACACCTTCTGACCAATCGGAATCTTGAATTCGTCCTCGCCGTCGTATGTAATGCGTTGAAATACGCAAGAACATAACGGGGTTACGGATACTAGTCTCTTAAGCTCTGTGTGTGCAGTGACTCTGAGGTGTGTGTTGTGTTACGTTTCAGCAGAGAACCCAGACGTCTACATCGTGGAACGTTTGTTCTCCAGCAGCCTGGTGGTGGTGGTGAGTCACTCGATCCCGCGGCGCATGAACGTCTATCACTTCAAGAAAGGAACGGAAATCTGCAACTACAGCTACTCTAACTCCATCCTCGCCGTGCGCCTCAACCGACAGGTGGCCAAGATATTACCTCATCGGTGCAGATCTGTCAGAATGCTAGTTTTTAATCACTCGTTAGCCATGCGAGTCATGCAATGTGTTTTCAGTGGCTAAAAAACTAATTTCCTTTGATCACAAATGCTTGCTGTGTGAACGTTTTGCTCTGGAGCTATGAGGCTGAGGTAGCAAGTAAGGTTAGATATATATATACACACCAGTTTGGCATTATACAAACTGCATGTCAGAATCATGAAACACTCACCACAGATGGTTAAGTTTCTCAAACTGACTTGCTGATGTGGCTTCTGACATCGTATCACACTCATACATTGAGCTGTTATCTATTAGACAAAAGGATGTCCCAGAGCTAAAAATAACCAAAGCGGCCGTTTTGAAGCACAGTGTGAACTTTTAAGTACATGCATTCCACATGGGAAGATAACAATACAATGCAAGAGGCTAAAGTTATGAGAAGACTGTTGAAACAAAGCTGAGCATTTAACTAGCTAGCAAGTTGCTTTTTTATAAGTCATTTGTAGCAAACGTGAAGGGGCAGAGACAACATAAATGACACAGAATTGTTCAGAATATCAACATTTTCCTCAGATATGTGGGAAAATTCCTGAGAAAAGACTCGGTTAGACTGAAATTACCCTGTAATTACACTTAGCTTCGACTGCTAACTCGGCTTCCATGGGATCCACCATATTGAGACATGTCAACATGGCCGAGTTATCATATTAAAAATTTAGGCTTTTGTTTGACGCGAGTACAACAATCATGGGTCATTTGTAGGGAATTTTGAATGAAGAAAGGATTCTGCATATAAATCAGACGTAATGTTTGTGTATAATGATGTACACTGCTTCAAAAGATGTTTGAGTCAGAATTAGCACTGAACAATGGTGAACAACTTATTTTCATTTATGGTTTTACACTGTATTGCAGTTACATTAGATTACTCCGTGTGTGTGTGTGTGTGTGTTACTGCAGAGGCTGGTGGTTTGTCTGGAAGAGTCTATTTTCATCCACAACATAAAGGACATGAAGCTTCTGAAGACTCTTCTGAACACACCATCCAATCCCTCAGGTGAGCTGGAAAACTCTGTTTATGTGTGTATGTATGTGTGTGTGTATGTGTGTGTATATATATATATGTGTATGTGTGTGTGAGTATGTGTGTGTGTGTGTGTGTGTGTGTGTATGTATGTGTGTGTGTGTGTGTGTGTATGTATGTGTGTGTTGGTCAAAGATTAATGGCATAAGTGATTTTGTTTACCTTAAGCACATGTGGATACTGTATATTGCTATTTTTTTAACACAATAATGTTTCTAAGTCAGTATCGCATTTTTTTTTTTTGTGGAGAAACAATCACAAAAAGTTTCGCAATTATATGTACCCCCTGCACGGAGTCTCTTTGTTCAACTCAGTTTGAGATCCTCCAGGCAGTACATTTCGCAACACACAACATTAATTGTGCCAAAGTCACTGAGTCAAAGGTAACTGTAGAGTGTTTTCTTTTCTTTCTCAGCGGCCCCCCACCTTTTCAGAGTCCCCCTCCTCACCACCTCACTGTCTCCAGTAGTTTGACAGAGAGTCTCTTAATGAGTGCCTGTAGCTTTGAACGTGATTGTACACTTACGACGTCGCACACTCGATCTGCTTCAAAGTAAAAGCCATGTCCTTAACCCTCTGTGTGATTCTCCGCAGGTCTCTGCGCTCTCTCCATCAACCATTCCAACTCTTACCTGGCGTATCCCGGCAGCGCCACCATCGGAGAAATCATCGTTTACGACGCCAACAATCTGGTGAACGCGCCACAAACGTACCACAATACTCAGCCCGTGTTTTCTTCATGATGACTGTGTAATCATCAGGGCAGAATACCGGTTGAAGATGCAAATGACATCTTGACAGATATTACATGCTTCACAGATATCATAGTAATGAAGCGATCCAATCCATGCTATGAGTTCATGACCAGTTGTGTATTTACAAGAATGCGAGCTGTTTTAAGTTCCGTCCCTAAGACCGTGTTATTCTCAGTGGATGGGAGTTTGTTTTAATACATTGTGGGAACAGGTTTGGTTCATGAATATTACACCCAGATGAGATCAATTTAGCTACGTTCTGTGCATCCCTATCAGCCTCTGTAAGCGATAGTGCTAATTAGCTGTTTTGCTAACAGGCTACGAGTAAAAATAAATAAATAAATAAATAAACCAGGTAGGGTATTCTCTCTGGCTTTTACACATAAATTATAATAACTCTTCAATTAGACACTAATAGCTGATCAAAACACAAGACTATTCACAATAGCTTCATGGGAAATAGCTTGGTTAGTTTGAAGAAGTGTGTGTGTGTGTGTGTGTGTGTGTGTGTGTGTGTGTGTGTGTTCTTATCTTTGTTTTTCCACACACAGAACACGGTGACTGTGATTCCAGCTCATGACAGTCAATTAGCTGCCATCACCTTCAACGCCTCAGGCACCAAACTGGCAAGCGCCTCAGAGAGGGTAAACACATGCACGCACGCACACACACACACACACACACACACACATTTACAGACCCACACAACCTGGGATTGATGTGTGCTCTGTGTTCTTACAGGGCACGGTGATCCGAGTGTTCTCCATTCCAGAAGGACAGAGACTGTTCGAGTTCCGCAGAGGAATGAAAAGGTCAGAATAAACCGCATGGCCGCATGAGTTTATTTTACTAGCTCCTTGTTTGTTTGTTTGTTTGTTTGTTTGTTTATTTTTTTGTTCAAAATTTTAATTCGGTTACTTCACGGTTCGAATTTCATTTTGTAGGCTGGATTAGAACCTTTATTGGGCTGGTATGTTGAAACCCTTGCTCTAAATGTTGTGTTTGTGTGTGTGTGTGTGTGTGTGTGTGTGCACGCTCAGATACGTGAACATCAGCTCTTTGTCCTTCAGTCCCGATGCTCAGTTCCTGTGTGCCTCGAGCAATACCGAGACGGTCCACATCTTCAAACTAGAGCAGCATGGACACCGGTATGGGGAGTACACACACTCGTACACACAACCTCACTCTCACACACAAACTCTTGCACGTACATATTCATACACGCAAAGAATCACACGCTCGTTCTGGGTATAGATTTATTACGAAAGCAAGCTGAGGCTGAAATACAAGTACTTGTTACGTCAGCAAGGGAGATATTTTTTAACAGGACACGTTCATGTATGATCAGACGGAATAATAATGAGGAATAAAACACTCAACGCCATGCCGTTATCGGGAAATGAATAACGACAGAGCGGTGTGATGCTGCCTAACGCCCCAGAGTCGATTATTTTCCCCGAACCGCATGTCCCTGAGTGTTTTATTCCCCTTATACTACAGTGATTTATTATACAATGAAATGACACGTCATGCTTTTTATCCGTTTCTAGCGACTTTCAGTGTTGTGGAACGTCCATGAAGCAAGTTAGTTCCTGTATTATTTACATTATAGCAGCCATAAACAGTCATTCATTCACCTGCCTCTCTCTTTTTGCTCTCACTTGAATGTAATAAGCCAGAAAAAGGAAAAAAAAAATGCAGCTTGTCTCATTAGAAACAGGATTTTTGTTTGTTTGTTTGTTTGTGATATGATGAAAGTTAGGACATTTCCTATGGACTGTATGTCAGCTCAGCTCATTGTGTGTGTGTGTGTGTGTGTGTGTGTGTGTGTGTGTGTGTGTAGTGGGGAGGAGGAGAACCCCTCGTGGTCAGCGTATGTGGGGAAGATGTTTTCGGCGGCGAGCAGCTACCTGCCAGCGCAGGTTTCAGGAATGATGAGTCAGGATCGAGCGTTCGCTACGGTCCGCCTCAACACACACGGCCACAAACACACCTGCACTTTAACAACGTGAGTGTTCATACACTAACACACACATACACCACTGTTTGTGGTAACACACTCCCTGTCATGTTGCTGTTATTGTGTGTGTTCTTTCTTTTAATCTACAGAGCCCTCCACTAATATTGGCACCGTTGGAAAACATGAGCAAAGAAGGCTGTGAAGAATTGTCTTTATTGTTTAACCTTTTGTTTAAAAAAAATCACAAAAATACACTTCTGTCATGGATATCGAACAATTGCAAACACAACACAGGTTTATCTGGAAAAAAAAATCTTTGTTAAATATAGGTGTGCAACATTTATTGGCACCCTTTTTGTCAGTACTTTGTGCTAGCTCCCTTTGGCAAGATAACAGCTCTGAGTCTTCTCCTATAATTCCTGATGAGGTTGGAGAATACATGGTAAGGGATCTGAGAGCGTTCCTCCATACAGAATCTCTCCAGATCCTTCAAATTTGAAGGTCCACACTGGTGGACTCTCCTCTTCAGTTCACCACACAGGTTTTCTATGGGGTTCAGGTCAGGGGACTGGGATGGTCATGGCAGGACCTTGATTGTGGTCAGTAAACCATTTTTGTGTTGATTTTGATGATTTGGATCATTGTCCTGCTGGAAGATCCAACCACGGCCCATTTTAAGCTTTCTGGCAGAGGCAGTCAGGTTTTCATTTAATATCTGTTGATATTTGATGGAGTCCATGATGCCATGTATCCTCACAAAATGTCCAGGTCCTCTGGCAGAAAAACAGACCCAAAACATTAAAGATCCACCTCCATATTTAACCGTGGGCATGAGATACTTTTCCATATGGCTACCTCTCTGTGTGCTCCAAAACCACCTCTGGTGTTTATTACCAAAAAGCTCTATTTTGGTTTCATCTGACCATAGAACCCGATCCCGTTTGAAGTTCCAGTAGTGTCTGGCAAACTGAAGACGCTCGAGTTTGTTTTTGGATGAGAGTAGAGGCTTTTTTCTTGAAACCCTTCCAAACAACTTGTGGTGATGTAGGTGACTTCAGATTGTAGTTTTGGAGACTTTCTGACCCCAAGACGCAACTAACATTGCAATTCTCCAGCTGTGATCCTTGGAGATTTTTTGGCCACTTGAACCGTCCTGAACGCAGTGCGTTGAGATGATATAGACACACGTCCAATTCCAGGTTGATTCATAACATTTCCAGTTGACTGGAACTTCTTAATTATTGCCCTGATGGTGGAAACGGGCATTTTCAATGCTTGTGCTATTTTCTTATAGACACTTCCTATTTTGTGAAGCTCAACAACCTTTTGCCACACATCACAGCTATATTCCTCGCTCTTACCCATTGTTATGAATGACTAAGGGAATTTGGCCTATGTGTTACCTCATATTTATACCCCTGTGAAACAGGAAGTCCTGGTCGAACAATTTCCTGCTCCTAGTCACCCAGGTGTACTAAAAAATGTAAAATATCAATGGGAATATACTTCAAATATATATAGTTTTTCATATGAATTCATAGGGGTGCCAATAACTGTTGCACACATATTTAACAAAGATATTTGTTTTTTGGATAAACCTGTGTTATGTTTGCAATTGTGTAATATCCATGAGAGAAGAGTATTTTTATGAAATTTTTTTTAAACAAAAGATCAAAAGCTTGAACAATAAAGACCATTTTTCACAAAAGCCTTCTTTACTCATATTTACTAAGAGTGCCAATATTAGTGGAGGGCGCTCTTATGTAATATATATATATATATATATATATATATATATATATATATATATATATATATATATATTCTATTTGCTCTCTAACTTTCAGAATCCAGAAGCTTCCGCGGCTCCTCGTAGCTTCGTCTGAAGGGCAGCTCTTTGTTTATAACATTGACCCTCAGGACGGGGGCGAGTGCACGCTGGTGCACACACACAGGTGAGAACGAACAAGAAAAAGTGCTGTAATGATTAGTTAATGGTTGCTCCACTCGGTCCTGCGTGGTCTTGCTTCGGTTCCTGTGACTCATCAAGGGGTTAAACATTCGCTTGTGAATGGAGTTAATTATTATTCATTCACTTTAAATGCAGTTCAGAGTGATTTACTGTGTGCAAAAAAAACAAAAGAACACCGAACCATGAAAAACAAGAAAAGGAGACTTTAACTGAGTTCAGACTGAGACATAAATATAATTAAATAATCGCAAATAGAATAAACATATATTTCAGAATATGAACAAATGCAAAGTCTATATAGATGTCTGTGGACATTTTAAGTCAAATGAAAACCCTGAAGTTTAGAAGTGCACACATTTTTATAAACGTCTGATTCAAACTGGTGGGTTTTTATATTATCACTGAAATCCCTGTTTTACGTCCATAACTTTTGCATTCCAGAAATGCGTTTTTAAATTTTTTTTTTATTTTTTAAATACCACATAAATCCAGACTTTAAAACCGACCGATGAAGTGAAATCAGGTGCTTTAAGAATGATCACTCCAGAAAATTATCTGTGTCAGCAGAAACCTGAACAGTAGCCCGAGAGAAGCGCTGCGTATCCACCTGTCACCACTAGGGTGTGCTGTCGCTCTCCTGTCGCTCTCCTGTCGCTCTCCTGTCGCTCTCCTACTACATTAAAAGGGTCATGACATGTTTTTTTTTTAAATGTTATAATCTTCCCTGAGGTGTAATTATACTTTTAGTAAAGTTTTTTTTTTTTTAACTGAGTAATTTCTGACCTTTTTCCACCCTGTCTCTGACCCTCTGACTGAAACGATCGTTTTTTTTTGTGTCCTTTACCGTTAAGACTTCAATGTAACCACCCACTGTTATGATTGGCTAACATCTTTGCCTACGAAATAATTACGAACATCCCCTGCCTTAACACGCACGGAACATTTTTCAGCGACTGCGTACCAGTGGGCGTGGCCGACG
The DNA here is from genome assembly GCF_023375685.1 of Ictalurus furcatus. Lineage (NCBI taxonomy): Eukaryota > Metazoa > Chordata > Actinopteri > Siluriformes > Ictaluridae > Ictalurus > Ictalurus furcatus. Next base: position 35,147,451 of record NC_071256.1, read on the forward strand.
GTGTGATGATGTAAAAGTAGGTGTAGATGTCTTGCTGTATTTGCCCGTGTGACTTCACAAATCCCTCCTCATCGATCGTTTTTGGAGCTTGGTTAAATAAACGCTCTTTTTGTCCTGAGAACCATGTATTAAGCGATGAAACTTGCAGGACGTTTTAATGGTGCAATGACGTCATATGTCAAAAGATGAATTTGATTTCTCACGTGTAGTGGAGTTAGGCTTGCCACCGTGGAGCTGATTATTTCCATAGAACAGCACGGACAGTATATTATTTCTTTTATTCCGCTGCGGTTTGCCAATGTCAACGAAACCAGATGAGCGGATGAACCGATTAGATTTTGGAACTGATCCGAACAGGGTCAAAGGTCACAGCGAGGACAAGTGTGTGAAATATATATATATATTTTTCTTCAATAGCTTCTGTACTGTTGAAAATAAATAAAATTTAAAGAGGCTTGTTACGTATTAGTAACAAGAAGGACGAGACTCGAGGTCTGTTGAGACGTTGAGTTCTACTTGTGTATATGGTAAGATGATTCGCTGAGTCGTATTTTTTATTTATTTTTGTACAAACGAGTCCCCTGTCTCTCTGTAGTGTATCTGACTGACCTTTAACCCCCTACCAGGCTGTTAGGATTGGAAGAGGAGGCTGAGGTGTCTGAGGGAACGGCGACTCCTTCCTATGCTGCCACCGCGGCCATCGGCACCAGTGGTCCCGTCTCTGCCACACTAACCGGTACAAACACTGCATACACACCAGATTCAGATCATTAGGTATAAACTGTTACCAAAAAAATCCAAATGATTGGCTCCAGTAAACTCCTAAGACCTTCTGTGTTCAGCTTCCGTTCCGTACGGTTTAAACACTGACTAAGAAACTTACCTGCAATTTCTCCTAGGTCTCAGTGTTTAATTCTCGAATCTGATTGGTCAGAATGTTCCGGCAGCTCCGACAGTAGTTCCAGCTGCTATAAAACACTTCAGGATGTGGTGTTGTAGGAAAATAATCATCTTTGGTGTGGAAACAGTAACTCCGCTTCATCACACCGCCCTGTCGTTGATTTGATTTTCCTATAACGGCACATCTGAAACTTCAAAAACGAGAACAGTGAGAACAGTAAGAGTCCGCTCCAAAACTATTGGAACGGCAAGGCCAGTGCTTTTGTTTGTGCTGTACACCAAAGACGTTTGGGTTTGAGACGAGAGTTTAGGATTTCAGCTTTTGTTTCCTGGTATTTACATCTAAATGTGTTAAACAACATAAAGCGTAGAAGCTTTTGTATCAGACGACCAGAGGTGGGTCGAGTAACCAAAAAATGTACTCAAGTACAAGTAAAAATACTACAAAAAATTTTACTCAAGTTAGAGTAAAAGTAGTAATGTTTATAACGACTCAGACTACATGGAGAACTGTAAGCCCACCTTTCCTTGAAAGTCTGTCTCTTCTGGCGGATGTGGATCAGGGGGTAGAGCGGGTTGTCCACTAATCGTAGGGTTGGCGGTTCGATTCCTGGCCCACATGACTCCACATGCCAAAGACACTGTTGCTCCCGATGGCACACTAGCGCCTTGCATGGCAGCTCTGCTACTATTGGTGTGTGTCTGAATGGGTGAGTGAGACACAGCGTAAAGCGCTTTGTAGAACCGCTAAGGTTAAAAAAGTGTGTTCTGTTTATATGATATAGAACCTGGGTTCAAGATGAAGCAGCGAAACCCAGTCGTGTGACGGGTAAAAAAACACACAACCTGTCATTTTCAGCATGAAATCTCTCTCACTCACTCACTCACTCACTCACACTCTCTCTCTCTCACACACACACACAAAACCAAACATTTTCCCAACAGTTGACTGACTTGATTTTTCACATGTTCACAACACAAACTTGTCAGCATCTGCATTTAAACAAGACACCAGAGAACAAAAGAACAGACTATGGGACAGAACATAAGAGAAAGTGTGTGTTCAGAGAGAGAGTATGTCTGTGCATGCGCGCGTGTGTGTGTGTGTGTGTCCTGCCTCCGTCGATACGCTCGCTTCTTCCCCCTCTTCAGCCGTTATCTTCCAGGACCGAGCCGCTAAAAAAGTGCGCTCTTGTTGCGTCCGTATTCAGACCGCTGCAGCGTATCGCGAGACTCGCGACCTCATTATACGTGATATAAACTAAGTATTACAACTACATCTATTCATGAACATTTAACAGGATCGGGCGAATATCGACATGAAAGTACATTTCTGTGATTTGTTACGCAAGTAAATGTAACGCAGTAAATGTAGCGCGTTACATCCCACCTCTGCAGACCACCCAGTTTCTAGGTGAGCAAAAATATAGGAACAGATAAGAAGTAAATTCAAGTAAATAACACTTAATATTTGGTTGTGTTTCCATCGCTTGCGATAACAGCATCGAGCCTGAGACTCACTGACTTCTCCAAATTATTGGCTTCTTATTTTGTGATGCTTTTCCAGACTTTTACCGCAGCTTCTTTCAGTTGTTGTTTGTTTCTCCGTTCAGTCTCCTCTTCACGAGGTGAAATGCTGCTCAACTGGGTTAATGTCTGGTGATTGACTTGGCCAGTCTAAAACCTTCTACTCCCCCCCCCACAATGTCTTGAACATATGGCGAAAACAATAGAATTGTCCTTGCTGTTCCAATAATTTCGTAGGGGACCGTGTATATAAAGTATACAGTAGCATGAATACAATTGGTGAGTCTTTTTCCCGTCCTAGCCATACGCATATTGCTAGCGTGATGGGGCGCGTCTTTCCATGCTTCTCTCGTCTCAGGTTACACGCAGCCGAAGGGATTAAGTGTATAACGTGTGCGTGTAATGTGTGTGTTTCCACTCAGGATATTCCGAAGACGGAGGGGTGATGAAGGGCGAGGTGATTCCCGAACACGAGTTCGCCGCCGGTCCCGTGTGTCTGGACGACGAGACCGAGTTTCCTCCCGTGAGCATTCCGAACCCATAAAATCCATCCGAGTCACTAAAACTTCATCCGAATCGCTAAACTCCGCCGCCGCCGCCGCTGCCTCCAGCCTGCCCCGAGCGGTTTCCCAAAACCGCAGCAGCGTGTTTAACTCATTAGAGCAGTGTCGTGTCCCTGTGCCTCAGGCTGTGTGTTTTAGATTTTTCAGCAATAATCAGTGATTTTTAAAATCCTCACCTCGGTGATGATCGAAATAAACACTCCTGATGGAAAGCCTAAGAGCTGTTCTCGTGCTCGGGGTTCCACCTGAAGGCTGGTGTGAGTGGAAGTAAGAGATGAAGATAATGGGACGACACTAAGATAATACTTCTTACAGAAATCAGGCATCTTTAACGAAGACGGACATTTCATGATCCGTTATCTCTATCATATTAATGTGTGTGTGTTATTTTTTCTTTTCTTTTTTTTTTCCTAAAGCTTTTTATTTATCCTAACGCTTTTTAATTCTGACTTAACGCAATAACGTGAACGAAACCTGAAACGTCCGTGATGACTCCTTTATCAGGCAAGGCATGTTTGGTGTACAATATTTGCCACACACTCACCATCATGGACAAATCATACATTTATTTGCTAGCTGACTAGCATGCGTGCTGCCCAGGCCCATGTTTTAGCCCAGAAACCTAATGGACTAAGCTTATATAATATAATAAAGCATGGTGAGCTAGTTAGCTTGTTAAGCGCATTAGCGAAGACAGGAACGAGGTCGTGATTATTATGTTCTTCTAACAAACGTTCTAACGCACATCGTGTTCGCGATCTTTGGTTAAAAAGTCGTTGGTTTCGGCTGTGAGCTGTGGTGTCGAGTCCTCACGTCACACTGCCGTGTAATCAGGTGAGATACATGACGGTTTTAGTCTCGTAGAGCGCGTGTTCCTCGTTCTCAACAGATCCGATTAAGCCGGCAAGTATCCAACATTCTGCCTGGGAACAGATCACAGCTCGGGTGCTGTGTGTGTGTGTGTGTGGTGCAGCAGGCGGTAGGATTAGTAGCGCATGCTGTAGTTACCGCATGGAGGTTACGTCGCAATAACGTGAAGTGCATTACGTTTAAATTAAAGTTACATACCAAATAAAATGAATGCTAAGGGAAGGAGAAGTTTTCTCGTTTTCGTCGGGTGTTATGCTGCGTTCGTGGTGCCTTGTCAGTAGTAATTTGCAAGTCGTAATAACGTTATTTCCCGAATTTGGCCGTTCAACTTGCGAAGTGGAAAAAAAAAAAAAACCCAAACGTGGACGCCTCCTCGAAAGAGTGCTTTTGTTTTTTTGCTCAGTCAGAACACGTAAATCTCATTAAAATAAAAAAAAAGCTTCTTTTCTTTAACTGCACTTTTACAGTTACAGGCCTGAGTGCTTAGTGGTTCTGTTCTACTTTAGTTAAGTGATAGCTCTAATCTTGATTTAATATCTCGTCAAACCAAATACTGTGTCTGTATATTAACTGAGCTAAAGCCAATACCGTTATAAAGTCCTGTAAAAGTAGAGTGTATGTTGATTTGACGTCACTCCGTAAACAGGGGCGGAACTGGTAGTTGCGAAGGCTGCCAGTTGACGAGTTATTTATTTATTTATTTATTTTTACACCGGATGTAGGCGGGGAATTACAAGTCGCAACTTCGCCTTGAACGCAGCATTAAACCTACCTGTCCTCCAGGCAACTACAAAATAAAACGCTCATAGCTGAGACAGGAAATGTGCTTATCACACACGCCCAGGCTACTGCTTTGTCCTCGCCCGATGTGTCTCTCTCTGTATATAACCACTTTAATGAAAATGCAGAGTACGGTACTGTACAAAACCTTTTTGTTTCCAATCAAATGGCCATTCATGCTACATGTTCATCTTATGCTACAATCCATCGTACTCCGATCTCGGAAACTTTAAGGTCGGTTTTCTCCCTGCGCCGACCTAAACGTTTTCCACTGTTTCGGCTTGGGGGGACGGGGAGCGGGGGGCGGAATAAATACACGGCCCCCAGAGCAAGGTTATATTTGTATGGCTGAAACTTTTAAACATATTAAGAAAAGCTACACGAATGCTTTCTAAATCATGAGAAATCACTTCGAAGACGTCAAACGTCTTGCCCAGCTTTGCTCATAGAATGTATCTGTCAGAATGGTTTGATCACGTCATCACGCGATAATCAGGCTGGAATTACGTTGAAACTAAAACTAACACAAACGCTGCCTGTTAAGGAAAATCGAGTTGAAAACGGTGCAAAGGGAAATCTGTGTACCGTCGACGCTACCGTATTGTACAGAGTCCCGACTGGGCGACCGTTCCGTCGTACAGTTCGGAGACGTCGGGATTCAGGGTTTTTTTTTTTTGAGTTCTGAGTACAATGGATTGCAGCATGATTGGTTGATAATTTGGTGGCAAACGATATCGATTGGAAAATGTACAGTACGTTCATTTCATTTTCAGCAAAACAGCCATTCAGTGGTTTTACACTACAGCTAAGACCAGTACTGCAGTAAGTGCTGCATGGACATTCGATCAAAAATAAAATGGTGGTCTATGACTTATGCACACTACTGTGTGTGTGTGTGTGTGTGTGTGTGTGTGTGTGTGAAATAAATACGCAAGTCATTTCTAACATCCAGCTCCGCTTTCAAATCTTAGGCCGCACGTTCGAACCGAGTCAGATGGATGACGCCGATATCTACTGACGGTGACTTCCGATGTCCTTCAGTCCGCTTTTATAAACGAGCGTGTCAGAAACCACACGAGCAAGTCCGTGGCATCGGACGCGTCCACGGAAACGATTGCGGAGACACGATCATGTGATCGTTTAGATCAGGGGTGTCCAATCTTATCCGCAATATTGTGGGCCGGCGTGGGTGAAGGAGCCGCACCTGATTCCACCTGTTTAATCAGTTGATCTTGGCTTTCAATAGACTCAGGTGTGGCTTCTGCTTGGTTGGAACGAAAACCTGCACCCACACCGGCCCTTTCCGGATAAGATCAGACACCCCCGGTTTAGATGCTGCAGAACGCTGAGCCGTAAAGATTTTATTATTTGTTAGCTACGTTAGACGTCATAACTTAAGAAGCAAACCTCAGACAACAAACCTGTGTTGGCTGCTGAAGTACATTTGGTTCAACGTGGACATTGTGGTCATTTTATTTTTTGACTGAAGTTCTCTTTTTTAAATATCCTCCTTTAAATCCATCCAGATGCTGAAGTCAGAGCAGCATTACTACAGGACTGAGGTGACTCGTTTATGTGTAATAAACCAGAAAAAGCTAAAGTGTGAGTTTAACCCACACGTTTGGTATGATTCCTCATTTGTTTATAAATCCCTCCCCCCTCCCAAGACGTGTTTCCACATCATCAGGAAATGCTTACTTCTCCGTATTACCTCGAGTTCACTTTAAACAATGTTTGTGTTTACGTGATTTTCCGGATCGCGTTAATCGACGACGTCTGTCGTTCATCGTATAATCTGACACGGAGAACTTTATCGCACGGTGGTATAAAGTTCGGCCGAGGTTTTATCGGGGTCATCTCGTACGTTGTGACAAATAGGCCTAATAGTCTTAAGATAATGTAAAACTCTAGCTAACAAATAATGAAAGTCTCACCAAAGATCTTTTCCATAAATACATTCCCAATATATTAACCCAGTGCAAAGGTTAAAAAATTATTATTATTTTTTTTTAAAGGACGCAAATGTCGGACACCAAGTACGTCTTGTCTGTTTTGACCACATTTATTAGTTTTTTTCCTAGGTAATAATAAAAAAAAACATATCTAGCGTGACCAAGGTTGCCAAATTGGTGTGTTGGTCAAACTTGTGCAAAACCAACCAATCTGGCAACACGAGTGCCATTCTTAAATAATAATAATATTGTTTTATTTATTATTATTATTATTGTCAAATCAATGACTGCACCATGTGTCTCAGTTCTGTTTTAAACACACAGTGTTCACTTCCCCTTAGTTGAGTCCCCATGTCCATCATTTCTTTCTTTATTTTATTTCATTTTATTTTTAATTTTAACAGCCTGACTGAAGCTGCTTCTTACCCAGAAGGCATTGCTGCAGTGTAAGCAATTAAAATACTCTGTATTTCCAAACCATACCGTTTAACGCTATGGTAGCTTTTTTTAGGTTTGATTTTTGTTCCTCCGACACCTTCGTTCGTGTATATGACGGATGACGGAACTGTTTACTGTACTACCGAGTGTTGGCTAGTTAGCAAGTTAGCGAGCCGATCCATCTCCAGACAGGGACGAAGACTGAGCGAGTAAATCTTTTCCGAGCCTCACCTGCCCAAGAAACAGCTACGAATAAAAAGTCAATCTTGACATTTTCGAATTATCTAGCTAGCGGGCGAAACCGCTAGGTGGCGAACCACGTAGCTACAGAGTTAAAACAATTTCTCGTCACAATAACATTTGATACGGAACTACACTAGTTACTCGTTGGTCATAACTTTTTACGCCACAGCGCTAGTTGAGTTCTCGATTCTGATTGGGCAACGTTGTACGAGTTGACAAATTTTCTACACATATTAACGTTATCGTTTCTATAGTAACAGCTCGTTCACAGCGGCATGCTCTATAAGGCGACGTTTATGTAACCTTTTTTTGGAAGGAGTCTCCAGTGTCAGCACTTTGTAACAAGAGAAAGAGCTAAAAAGCGAGGCTGGTGAGGGAGTGAAAGTTTATAGCGTCTGAAATGAAAGTGATAAGGAACTAACTTTAAGGTTAGTTTAAAGGAATAATAAAAAAAAGTGTCATTCATTAATTTGCTCATGCTGCAAACGGACACGCGGCTAGGGTGCGTTAGAAACAGTAATGAAAACACAGGGATTATTCATGTATCATTTTTGCATTAAGCGTCAGTGTTGTTTTGCTGCTCCACTGTTGTTTTGTCTATAACACACCCGAGCACGAGAGAACAATAAAAACTTTCTTGTGATTCTGGTTTCTGGTAGATAAATCGGTGTCTTGGCGGATCCCGTCGTGGCAGAACCGGCCGTCCCTGAGAGCCTTCAAGCCGGAGCGGGACGACCCTCAGTACACAGGACTAATTAACGTGTTTCAGGAATAATTAACCCAGTTCCGGACTAATCCAACTCATTTCAGGGTGCTAACGTCACGAGCAGAAAAAGCATCAGGAGGGCGTGGTCGTTGTCGCTCGCTCTCCTGAAGGGTGTGTTATATGCATGAACAAACCGTAGCCACGGACACGCCGCACGATTTCATGAAGATGTAAAACTGTAGCATCGTATTATGTTATATTCTCATCATAACGATATTGTTTTATCCGTTTCTGTTTAACATCGGCATATTTACAGATGGAATATGTTTTGTTGTTGTTTTTACACGTGTATTTGATGTATTAATACCTAATCCACGTTTACACGTCGTCATCATCCTGAACACTACTCCAACAGGATGTACTTTTAATAACTGTATGTGCCTATGATTTTATTTGTATTTCGCAGAATTGCTGGAAGACCAAAAAAAAGAAAAAAGAAACTATTGGAAAATAGGATTAAATTTATGCAAAGCACTTCTCTTGTCTGGACTGAGTTTTTATTTCTTTTTTCTTTTTGATTATTTTTCTCTTCAATGTTTTCTCTGCTACAGCACTAATTTAGGATTGCCGATCATGCTCGCTGGTGGGTGTGTTTACTGAAGTGCATCACGCAACCCTTGCTTGGCGTTGATTCATTTTCCTATAACAGCGGAACACAGAGTTTTATTACTTACATAATATTTGAACATGTAATATAAATAAATAAAAACTTTTGCCCTTGAACTGCAAGGAGGCTGAAAATGACGTAGCGACGCGTGGACCGAATTCGCATTTTTATCATTCTCCTGACAAGGTAAACAATCTAGTGCCATTCCTGTCTCTCAACTGATCTTGTATTTCTGCTTTTTTATTTCCCTGTCTTTCATTTTAGATAATAATCTACCTTAAGTAAGCATGACTGCTGGTTGCCTGACTCAAATAAACAAACTCGACAACAAAAAAAAAAAAAAAAAGGAAACGTCCTCTTGCATTCAACCGCTTTTCTTTCCAGCAAAATTCTTAATGTGTAAATATTTGTATTAGCATACAAATATTCAACAACTGAACAAGTTTCACAGACGTTTGACGTACAGAAATGTTATAATGAGTCCCCGAACAAAGTGGGGATTGATATCAGAAGGAACAGTCAGTAGCTGGTGGCTGCCATCTGCTTTAAGTACTACAGAGCATCTCATCCTCATGGACTGCACCAGATGTGTCAGTTCTTGCTGTGAGATGTTCCTCCACTCTTCCACCAAGGCATTTGAAAGTTCTCGATCACGTCTGGGGGGAGACACACGGTTACATGCAATTTTCCACTGCAAGGACGATCAGCTGTCCTTCTTGTCTCCCTGTAGCCGTCTTAGACGTCTTACATCACAGACATTGCAGTTTATTGCTCTGGACACATCTGCAGTCCTCATGCCTCCCTGCAGTAGGTCTATGGCATGTTCATGCAGGTGAGCAGGAACCCTAGACGTCTTTCTTCTGGTGTTTTTCAGAGTCAGTAGAAAGGCCTCTTTAGTGTCCTAACTTATTGTAACTGTGACCTTAATTTCCTACCGCCTGTAAACTATTTGTGTCTTAAAGACAGTTCCACAGGTGCATGTGCAATAATTGTTTGTGGTTCATTGAACGAGCATGAAAAACATCGTTTAAACCCTTTCTAATAATGATCTATAAAGCTCAAAATTGTATTTGAAATATGGTCTCCTGAAAAAGGGACATTTCTTTTTTTTTTTTTTTTTTTTGCTGAGTTTACATGATAATACCCAAGCAAAAAAAAAAAGAAAAGAAAAGAAAAAAAGTATCTGTTGTATAACCTAGAAAGGTAGACGGCAGTCCATTTTACACTGTTGATGGAACATTTTGAAAAAATTGGTCGTTGAGGTGTTTTGGTGAGGTTTCTTCATCATTTGCCTTGATCGGTTAAGTGAACGTGATTAGCTTGTCTTTGGATGTGTTAAATTGTCTGTTTACAAGTTAGAAATATGAGCAGGCCACGTTTTTTGAGGGCTAAAGTTTGTATCCCCTGAGAACAAAAAATATTACACCACCCTGTGTTATGTTTCACAGATCATTGAGTAATGAGAATGGTAACAAGAGTAATATAACCTCAGAAGCACTTTGCTTGCACAAGGACTTTTGACTCCATCCACTATTATTACTGAAGTACACTGCAGTTACTTCCTGGATTCTTCTTCAGAGATTTGGAGTGCACTGGACGTTTTTGGAACGTGGACAAAACCAGAGAACCAGCAAGACGTCAAGAGGACATGCGAAACTTCACATAAACAGTAATCCAAGCTCAGGATGCAAACTTCAATAACTGTATTAAACACCAAAGAACAGCTCAAATAACTCTATGTATTGCCATGTCAAGGAATATTATCTCATTTGGTCCAGACAGATTGCAAAACTGTATTAATTGTTTGTCGTTAGTTGATATCAATATCTAGGTTCATCCACATGTCCAAACCATATCATGAAAAGCGATATTCAGTTACAAATTACAGGACCTCCTTATTGCTTTATCAGCCTGTGTTTGAGTTCAAGGGTTTGATGAAAGCCATAACACAAGCCATTTTAAAAATGTTTATACAGTATCTTATCAGCCCATACGCCACATCTGAGCTCAGATATTCACAATCAAGCTCTCATGTCGTTCAAGTCATAGAGCTCTTTAGAACCCTGATATGCTAGTACAGTATATAACAGTGACAGCATTTTCAGTGATGTCTGATAATCCTCTGTAATGAAGTCTCAGGAGCCACTAGATCTCTCTCTAATGTTCTCTAGAGAGTCCGGTATGTTGTATGATTAAATGTACCCAAGAACTGACTACTTTTTGATTGGCATTTCAAACAGCTAATGGTGTTTCAGTGGACTGAACCTGTTCGTAGTTCAGCGACTCTGTTTTTCTAAACATAAAACAGCTCGGCTGCTGTAGCAGTTCCTCTGTTGGTGTTTTATCCAATCATATGCATTTAGATGAAGGTGGCTCATCGGTCCAGAGACTAGAAATCATGCCTAGAAATATTAGCACAAAACTTGGAGAGTTTTCACAGACCTTTGTAGATTTATTATTTTGTTTCCTGTATCTGGTCTGATTACTGAACTGACAATGAAACAAAATGATCTGCCAACAGAATAAGACACTTTCAAGTGTCGGGTGGCGGAGACGGTGACGGAGTCAGGTTAAGGTTCTTTATTATAACAATAGCAAACAAATCTCAAACGAGAAGCAGATTCAAGGTCGACAAACAGGCAGAAGTCAGGCAATGTACAAACGGAGATACTTGGCATAAACACTGAAACACTGAGCACTGAATCAAAAGGATTGTTATAGACCACCCTGCTGAAAAAATGTAATAGAAAACATTACAGAAGTTCTAATGGTTTCCACTACATATACCATTAGCTATGAATTAAAACCATTACCATTACTGGTCCATAATGGTATCCACTAGACATGACACCAGTAGAAGGCAACAAATTACCAGTAGAAACCCACAGGGACCATTACAGCTTCCCATTTAAACCATTACAAATTCTGAAGCTATTGCTATTGCTATTGTTATTTTATCTATCTATCTATCTATCTATCTATTTATTTATTTATTTATTTATTTATTTATTTTTAAACATTTCCAGCAGCACAGTACATGGTAGCACATATACTTTGCAATGAGCTGTTAGGAAGTGAGTCCTTAAATACTGTGCGGCTGTAATTGTGCACAGGTGTGTGTGATCAGTAAGAATGTGACGGTCTTTGTGGTGGTTGGGTGTTGTAGTCCTTGGTGGCCATACTTGTAGGCTGCCGTATAGTCTGAGAGTTGCAGTCAGCGACCATGTTTGTAGGCCGCTCTGTGGTCTGGGATTTGTACACAGCGGCCATGTTTGTAGGCCGCTCTGTGGTCTGGAAGTTGCAGTCAATGGCCATGTTTGTAGGCCACTCTGTGGTCTGGGAGTTGTAGTCAGTGGCCATGTTTGTAGGCCATTCAGTGTTACAAGACGTGGAAAGCAATGCCGTTTCTGCCATTGACGTGACATTAAGCTTGTAATTAGTCAAATGCTTGGAAATAGGCTTAATACTTTTATATTTTTGTTCTGTAATAATCTCATAGTGAGAAATATTTGATCATTATGCCTTAATTCAAGATACAGAATTTTCACTTGGAAAGACCGTCCCCCCCCCCCCCCCCCCGACTTAGAACTGTAGCGATAGAAAACGAACGATAAGTGCAACACTTAGAAAATGATAGAATTTCACCGCATACTCATTTGAATTATATAACTACAATCAAACTTGCTGCCATTTTTCTGTGTATGTACACTTAAACATATAATAACCACTATCAAGGAGTCGTATTACTGTGATTTTGTGTTTGGGATATTTCCTAAAACAGACAAATTTCCAGTAAAGAAATTTAAACTTTAACATATTGTTTTTTGAGACGAGGTGTGTGTAGGATTTCTTTAGAAAGGCATACAGAGCATCTTAGTTTAGCTGGTTCTGCAGGAGGTCAACCTGTAATTACATACCATAATAACTATATGGTTTTATATGTCACTACTCTTTACAGTACATGTCACACCCTATAAAGCAACTGAAAACATCTACTGCACAAACAACACGGCTGATGTAACCAGCACGCACTCACAGAGGCATGGCTTAAGCTAGATATTACTGTTGTTAAATATCATGTTCAATAATTATATTACATATATGAAATTATATAGAATTTTATTACATTAAATATGAATTGTTATGGTAAGGCTTACATTAGAATAAACAAGCAGGAGCCAGAGTCACCAGGACAGATGAGCTCGGTTTCTTTATTAGGGCACATCCGGGAATCGTGATCCAAATCCACAGCCGCAGTGAAGTTCAGCGGAGATCATTCCAGTCCAAACAACAAGAGAGGAGACCAAAGACATCAATCAGACTCTAGAAAGTGAAAAACTAGGACTAGGGAAATAGAAACAAGGGCACCAAGAAAATTAGTGGCAGGAAAAATGGAAACAAATGAACTAGGGAACTAGAAACAAGTAGACCAAGAGAACTAGGGAACTAGGGGTAACTTCTAATTTGGTAAGTAGGAGTGAAACAATCAAAAAAAACTCAAAGCAAGTAGAAAATAGACAACAATTGACCTCAAAACAAAGAGACAACCAAATAAATCCAACAGAAAGAAGAAACAAGGAGATATGGGAAATATAAACAGAGGCAAACAAGCAGACTTGGGGAATGAGGTAACTAGAAAGAAGGAGAACTAAAGAATTAGGAAAATATGAAGGAAAGTGGGCACCAGAAACATAGACCTAAACTAGACACAATGAAACGAAGTCACTAGGGAACTAGAAACAAGGAAATTATAAACAAGAAACCGAGGGAACGAAGGAACTAGAAACAAACAACCGCAGATTTCAAAACAAGGAGACAAGGGAACGAGGGAATCAGAAGAAATGATTATGTAACAGCCAGAGACAGATGGAGGCCAAACAGCCAACCTGGAGGTGTTTATAAAACACTCAGAGCCTGAATGATTCCAGGATTGCGTATTAATCATGTTTAAAGCGTGTTCTTTTCTATAATGCTCCATCTTCAGAATGTTCTTGAATCATATCAGCACTCATTAGATGAGGAAGTCGAGATCGACGATTTGATAAGAACATTTTCGGAATAAAACACTTGGGGGTGTGCTGTTATAGTAAAATAATCAACGACGGTGTGGTGTGATGAAGCGAAGTTACTGTTACCACGCCGAACTGGATTATTTTCCTATAAAAGCACACCCCTAAGTGTTTTATTCTTCTATTACCGATTGCAATTCTCCACTGATTGCGATTTTTTCTCTCTCTCTCTATTTATGAACAACAAACTAAGTTTTTTAAATAGTTACATTTATTGTCCTGGAACATCCGTGAAACAAGTAACTTCCTGTTATCACTTATGTTATACTTATACTTATGTTACAATCGTTACCCCATCAGCCTTTATCCTTCTGTCTCGACAAAAAATACAGCTTGTCATGTTACAGAAAAACTCTTTTGTCCGGAAGATGTTTCTGACAAAGAGCTGACACTGGAGACTCCTTCCATAAACACTGAATAAACACCTCCTTACAGAAAACTTTAACATTTCAACAATTACACACAATATTACAAGCATTTTTTGGAGTGTCCGCCGTACCAGTTTCAGTAAAAGTCGTTACTATAGAAACGATAACATATTAGAAGTAGTGCATTACAACACTAGAGTCCTGGGCCATCAGAATCACACATTGTATTTGTTTTCCAAGAAAATAATTCAGTTTTATGTGAATGACTCAGAATATTTGACTCAGTGGATGGTTTCTGTAAATGTGACAGCGATGAGCAGACTGAACGAATTTTTCTAAATAAATCTGGCCAGACGTCGGTTTTCCAAAAATGTTCCAGCAAGGAAGGATATTCACGTCCTCCCTGGCCTCTCAGCCAGATGACACCTATAATTTAATTATCATTTTAGTTCCAGGCCTTTCCTGTGGCAGTGAAAACTTCCTGCAGAGGAACTGAGCCGAAAGGGATTGACGTCGTCGGTTTAGGAATGAGGCCAGGCAGAGGGAAGCTCGGCTCACTGCCACGTGGTATTTCCAGAAGCGGAAGTGAGTCAGGATTTCCTCTGAAATGAAAGGACTGACCCAGACTGTGTGGGACCCCAGGGGGTGGACATGGTTCTGAGCTGTCCAAGGTCCTGAACTCCATCTTAGACCCGAGAGCGGAACATCACACGCTACAACGAGCATGTTTCAGACGCAGTGAAAATTTGTGGGAGTTTTTGTCTGAGCAAACATCTGGCATCTGTTCGATAAATATTCTGATTTCATTCTTTGTCTTGTTCTATACAAATATGATAAAATGGTTGTTTATTTATGCTGTATGTGTGTTTTAGTACATGTTGCTGATCTGCCGATCTCTGTATTAGCCTGTATTAGTTTGTTGTTAATCTGGTTACAATAATGCTAGTCTGTGGCTAGCCTGTTTACTAATGCTAGTTTTTATGAATTGGTCTGTTTCCTATAATGCTAGTTTATGGTTTAGCCTGTTTACTATAATAGTGGGCGCACGGTGGCTTAGTGGTTAGCACGTTTGCCTCACACCTCCAGGGTCGGGGGTTCAATTCCCACCGTGGCCCTGTGTGTGCGGAGTTTGCATGTTCTCCCCGTGCTGCGGTACTCCGGTTTCCTCCCCCAGTCCAAAGACATGCATGGTAGGCTGTCCTACCATTGGCATGTCCAAAATGTCCGTAGTGTGTGAATGTGCATCGCCCTGCGATGAATTGTCACCCTGTCCAGGGTGTACCGCGCCTTGTGCCCGATGCTTCCTTGGATAGGCTCCAGGTTCCCCCATGACCCTGAAGAAGGATAAGCGGTATAGAAGATGGATGGACTATAATGCTAGTTTGTGGTTTAGCCTGTTTACTATAATGCTAGTTTTGTGGTTTAGCCTGTTTACTATAATGCTAGTTTGTGGTTTAGCCTGTTTACTATAATGCTAGTTTTGTGGTTTAGCCTATTTACTATAATGCTAGTTTATGGTTTAGCCTGTTTACTATGATTTAGTTTATAATGTAGAAGTTATGGTTATAATTTTGGAAGTTAAATTTAAAGACTTTAAATCACACAGTAGACTACCGATCCTGTAAAACAGTGGTCTTCCGAATTATCTGCAAAGGGCCGGTGTGACTGGATTCTTCCATTACAGCCAAATTGGAGGCACACTTGAGACTATGATGAACTTCTTAAAAAAAGGAAAAATCAGGCCCTTTGCAGATAAGATTCTGCAGACATCTGCTGTAAAACATTTTTTCAACAATTTATTCTGAACTTGTTTTCAAATACATGTCCATTAACTGGTGCAATTGTGTATTCCTCCAATAAGGCCACACTCCAGGCCTTCAGACGTTTGTTTCGGATGTCAAAGTTTCTTTCAGATGCACGTGAGTGAAGCAGAAGCGAGGTCATTATTAAAATTGTCTATGTTGAGCATAATTGGTCCTGCCATGAAGCCTTCGTGACACATCATTCAGACATTTGGTTTGGCGTTGGTGTTCTTCATTTGTGTAACTCATTGACTCTTATTGAACTTCTCACACCATGCTCTGCACTGCATTCCCTTCAAGCGTCTAGTACAGCCTGACTCGACACACCATCCCTCAAGATATGAGCATTATCTCACTTCTCTCTCCTGCACCCAGGTGATGAACTGAACTTCTCCTGGATGTTCAAACATCTGAGTCACTGACTTGGAAGAAAGACTGAAGATCGACCTTTTCACCAAAGCACTCAAACAAAGTGTGACTTTTTAGCCCAAGCATTTTAGCCCAATGGTACTCATAGGCCCTGAACTATTTGTAAGTTTTGGATGGAGACTTGATAAAAGTGTTTGCCAAATGCTTAAAAGGTAAAGGTAAATGTGACTCGTGTTTCCTTGGGATGTAAATAAACAAAAGAAAATGTGTGTATTGCAATATATGCATTTTATAAATAAAATAGATGACACAAGTGTCGAACTAAACACCTGTCATGGAAAATACCCTAAATATATTGAACAGGATGGATCAAAGTGTCAGAAAGTTCACGCGCTTAGCATGTAACACCCACTGAATAGTCTGTTACTCGGAGGTCAAAGTCACCTCTTCTAGCTCTTACCGCAGACACCGTAATGCTTCATCATCATCATCTCTAGTCAAACATTGATTTGCATTCCAGCTACAAGATTTCTGAGCAGACACTGCAGCTCAAATTTTATTTATTTATTTTTTTTACTTATTGCGCAGATCATTTAAAGTCATAGTTTGGCCCAAAAATCCAACGTCTCATAATATTTCCCCTTACCCTAAATGTAGTTAATCAGTTGTGCACTGGAGCTACATACACCATCATGTAACACCATTTGTACTTGTCTTATATTTAAAAAAAAAAAAAAAAAAAAAAGGCAGAATAAGTTTTATTAAAATATTTAATTTACGAGTCAAATTGGAATAGGTGAAAAGAAAAAAAAAACATTTGAAAAATAAAACCAGATGGGGAAATAATAATAAAACCAGACTACATGGGGAAAAAGCCATATGGGGGGGGGGGGGGTATTTACATGTGAAGTTCATGTGACTTTTCCTTAAATGTATTCATGGCAGAACTTATTCTCCCTGTCCTTAATTATGAAAAGAAAGAAAGAAAGAAAGACAGAAAGAAAACTCCAGCAGAGTGAGTGAACAGGGTGTTCTGAAACTGTAGATAAGGCCTTATCAGCCCTGTCTGTGTGGCGAGTGCGCATGCGCATGCCCATGACGTCAACCGCAGCAGGCTTCCCTCGTGTAACACGTTGATGAATTTATTCTTGTAACTTTTTCCCCCACACCTACAGTATGTGTGTACATTTCTTTACTGGAGAAGAAAAAAAAAGATGTAAACGCAACACCATCAACCCAAATCCTCATGAGCAGGAACGGGTGTGTTAAATTGATCGCCTCAGTGTGTCTCTGCTGTAATGAGGCAGCGGCACAGAACTGGAATAAACCTGATCTGCCCGGTACAAACCCTCACTCACTCAGGCGCGCACAAAAGCGCCTCTGCTCTGCTCCACTGCGGTCTTGAGCGCGCGACCCCGGATATCTATGCAAGCAAGGCAGGCTCGCGCTTCATTCGCCGTCACTGCAGAAACACAGCAATACAACAATACAGCATAGGTCTGTAATCTTCACCTGTCAGGTAAAAACCAACGAAACAAGTCAAATAATAAAAAATAAATCAACAATAAAACATAAGAACTCGATATAAAGATTTTTTTTTTAATAAATACATTATTTTTCATTATTTGTCTTTGAATGATGTGACTAAACTATATGCTTTTAAAAAATTAGGATAAAAAAATATTTATGATTTTTTTTTAATGTTTTAATTTGTAAACAAATACATCAGTAGGCTTCATGGTCATATTAACCTATTAATTTTCCTGTAATTAAAAAGTGCTTAAGGACATTATAAATCTATTATGGTGATAGATACAGTACCTGTTGGTTTTGGGGAAAAAATGTATAAAGTAGGCGAATTATGTACTTGGAAAAAAAAATATATATATATACACATAAATATTTAGATACACAATACTCTTTTTAAAGAAAATAAATATATAAGTAAGCTAATATAGAGAAAACTTCACCACTAGTGCAAATAATATTTTTTTTTATAATAACAATTACTATTATATTTGTTATAAGATCATGTTTATTATATAGCAGTATATCTGGATGTGTGTATGTTTATGATGTTGTGTCGGCGCGCGCTCTGAAGGCTTTATGAAAGTGCGTCACGGGAGCGCGCAGTGGCAGGGACGCGCGCGCTCGCGCTCGTGGCCACTCTCAACAGTGAAGCGGTGGCGCGCGTGCCTGCGTCTCACATACCGGCTCGAGCCGGTATCAAAATCTGCCGAGAGAGGCGAGAGAAAAAAAAAAAAAACCGCAAAAAAATTAAAATAAAAACCGGAAAAGTGGGGGAAACGCGAGGACCAGCCGGTTAGATAGGTGATGCTCGCGCCGCAAACGGCGTCACGTTTAGATTAGAGCACGCGAGCGATAATATTTTAAGGATCTCACCGGAGTTGTGGTCTGTTTTATTGACAGAGAAATAAGCGCGTGCCCAAGTTGCTCTCCATTCACAGTTATAGGAGCTCGTTAACGTTGAGATGAGGACGTTCAGGTTGCTGAAAGGAAGGTAGCTTGTTGTTGTTGTGTTTTTTTGTTTTGTATTTTCGAGTGGAAGCACGACCGCCGAATTTTTTTTCCCACGTTTTGTCCAATCATCATTTTTGGTAAGTAAAGCTTAGCCCATGTTCATAATATCACGTAATAGAGGTTGTCAGAGTACTAGCCTACATGATCCCAGTTACATATTCCAGGGTTGAATGTAAAGTTATCAAGCATTTTTCTGCTCAGAGGAAAAATCTGTCAATGGTGTCTCACATTTGCATACGAGGAGGAAATGTGTAACTCTTCACCTTTGTGAGATTGCTCAACAGAAAGCGCGTGCATTAGAGAAAATTTAGTCCTAGATCTCTATCAGGAACTTGTTTGTACTGACCGGTTGAAGCCGGTATATGAAGGAACGATAATGCTTTGAGCACATCCGCATGATGATGCTGCTGCTGCTGCTGCTGAACCCTGAACCGATACTGCACCATTTAGAATATTTATAGTCTGTGTTAGCCACAGGGAGAAAAAACAAAATACCCCATACATTTCTGTCATTATTTTATTCCTTTTAATGATTCAAAAACCGGAAGTGAAAAGTTTACAGGAATAAAACAATATTCTCTCAGTTCCTGTAACTAACGGCGGTGTCTGACATAACTCTGCCCACGCCATTCGTCTGCGTCATCAACTCGGTTCGTCATTAGCCTATCAGCAACCGACTCGGGGCCGGCTCATGAATATTAATGATATTAATAAGCGCCGCACAGAACTGATTTGTGATTGGCTGAGGTAAGAACGCGTTGCTGAGGCAACCGCCTTGCACCAGGTGTTCTTCGTTTGTCTGGTGTTAATGAATATTGAAAGACGGCGAAATAACCATTATGATGATAACCGTTATGTGTCTGCGTGACGAGGGGACGTGTGACGTAGCACTGTTGGCAATGATTCTTATGATCAAAGGCGATACAGAACGGCTTACAGATGCGGCCAATATCTTGGCATACTGGCTTTTAATTACTAATTGTCGTCCAATCTGCAGCAATAGTCTACTAAAGAACTTCACGGGCTTATGTGGGACCTATAGAAATCACGTCGCCTTAGGCACTTAGTCCCGTCACCACGATCAGCTAAATACCAAATTTGGGTATCAGTGTGTGCGTCATGCACTCTTTCGCACTTTGGTTTATCTTTCCAGTAGGGATGTCACGATACCAAAAATCTAGTAGTCGGCACTGATACCACCAAAAGTACACGATACTCGATACCAAAGTCCATACTACGGTGTGGTATAAAAATAAAATAAAAAAAATTAAATTAAAAACTCCCCTGGAGGACAGGGTCGGGGGTTCGATTCCCACCATGGCCCTGTGTGTGCGGAGTTTGCATGTTCTCCCCGTGCTGCGGGGGTTTCCTCCGGGTACTCCGGTTTCCTCCCCCAGTCCAAAGACATGCATGGTAGGCTGATCGGCATGTCCAAAGTGTCCGTAGTGTATGAATGGGTGTGTGAATGTGTGTGTGATTGTGCCCTGCGATGGATTGGCACCCTGTCCAGGGTGTACCCCGCCTTGTGCCCGATGCTCCCTGGGATAGGCTCCAGGTTTCCCCGTGACCCTGAAGAGGATAAGCGGTAGAAAATTGATGGATGGACTCTCCTGGAGGACATCCTCCTCTGGCTGATACTGGCAAAAAGAGAGAGAGAGAGAGGGAGAGAAAGAGGGGGGTGGTATTTTAGTTATCAAACACTGACAATGAGTGGAGGTGCACTCCTAAATGCACGCGCGCACACACACACACACACGCATGCACACAGACGCGCGCGTGCGCACACACACCTTATACTCTGAATGCAAGCATTAGTTTAAATTCACTGATATGGTGGCAGGACAGAAAGATTTATTTATTTATTTATTTATTTATTTATTTATTTATTTTTAATCTCAGTAAAATTTACTTGTGCATTAAATTTGCCAAATATATCATGTACCGCTGATGTGATGTGTTGGAATGAGGGCATGCCACTTGATGATAACCCGCCGCAAAAATACTACGCCTCTTGCGCTTCTTAATAAGTACTCTCTTTACTTATTTATTGCTCGTACCAGACTCTTTCCGTTAGCAAATATTTTTACCGTTATTATCTCTATATATATATATATATACCCGTCGGTATATACCTTAGTTTTGGAGCTGTGATCTAAGAAACACCGATATCTCTGCCGTCGCAGAGGCGAAGTTCCTGGGACTTCTTATAAGAAATCGCTCCATGTAATACCTATCTCAATGTAGTACACGCATTACTTATATCATTGACTCCCTTCCATACAAGACGGCAATATACAAAATTGTATCGCTTCATAAATTTCTAATTCTAATTCTAAATTCTTGATGATTCCTACCAGTCAGTGGTAAGTAGGGATGCACCGAAATGAAAAGTTTTTTCCATTTATTTCGCCATTTTTTTCACCATTGCACAAATTAAATAGTCAAAATGTGCTTTTTACTATTTTGTCTTGCTTTTCAAAGAAAAAAATCAATTACAAAAACTACAATTTCAAAATATTTATTTAATTTATTCATTCCAGCAGGCATAGGCTACCAACAAGGCACAATATAACTTTAAATAAATAAATGAGTAAAATAAAAATATTTTGATGCGGTCATCTTTGAGCCCCTCTTGAATAGCCGATGTTAGGCGTATAACTGACTGCTGAAAGAATGGAACACTCTGTAGCCTACAACTAAAAATGTGCATTGACAGGAGTGCAAAAAAGTGGATGGACCCACAACAAATGAATAATTGTCCTAGTCATATGCCTAATCCTTTAACGGCCATTCTTACATCTTTCTCTGACACTTTAAAATGCTTCCACACTGCTGACATGTTTGCTGCAATTAAAGCTTCGCGCGTCTCACTCTGGTTGCTAGGCTATTTGGTCGCGTCATCAAACACGTCATTGTTTCGGCCTTTTCACTTATTCGGCTGAACACCGAAAGTGCTTTTTTTGCTATTTTCGGTCGATAATTTCGGTTCCCGAACATTCGGTGCGTCCCTAATGGTAAGGCTGTACCACTTATCGGTCTTTTGCTTTGCACAACGAAGGGCAAACCGCCTGCGTGTCAACACGGACTTCAGGCTGAAACTTTTCCACGAGCGTCCTCCGGTTTGCTTGTTGTCCAGAAAAGCTGAAAAGACTCGCGCAGTCGAGCCAGCCAGCCAGTTTTAACCTTGTTTTGATTGTAAACAGTATAATGTTTGTAGTTGAGGTGTCTCACACTTCGGATCCTGTCCCGGTTCTCAGACAGGACGTGACGAGTCGACCATGATGGGACGGACGCCCACTCTGCATGGCTGCATGAAGCCCAACGTCTACCCGCAGGCTCCTGACGGTGGTTGGGGCTGGGTCGTGGCCGTGGCCTTCTTCTTTGTGGAGGTTTTCACCTATGGCATCATCAAGGTCTTCGGAATCTTCCTGCAGGATCTCACCAGCAATTTCGGAGAGACCAACAGCCGGGTGTCCTGGATCGTCTCCATCTGTGTCTTCGTCATGTCCTTCACAGGTTAGACGCCCCTGCCGAGATCAGTCAGTAGTCTGTCGTGGGAAAATGGTGGTTAAGAATCAGGAACAAATGATTGAGACTTCTGCTTCAAGAAAAATATTTTATTTGGAAAAATCGAACTTAATGGAAAAACAGATTTTGGAATCCGCTCTATGGGGAAAAAATATTTAAGCATATGATTTAGGGGAGAAAAAAGCAGTTTAGGACTATGATATGAAAAAATAAAACAGGTGAAGAACCGTTTAGGGGAAAGTATGACCATTCAAGGGGGGACTGTATTAAAGGAATTTTTCAGACAATTAATGATTCTATTTTAGGACCAAAAAAGTATTTTCTTTTAGTATAAAAACATTTAGAGATGATAATAATAATAATAATATTTTTAGGAATCCATTTTGGGGAGGAGGGCAGGGTAAATTTTTAAGGGAAATAGATTTTGATCAGTTTTAGGGGAATTTTTTTTTTTTTTTAAGAATCAATTTTAAGAAAAAAACCCCTAGATTTTTGAGGATCAGTTTTAGAAGAACCCCCCCCCCCAAGCTTTAAAGAATTACATGGGGGGGGGGAATCTATAGGCAAAACAGGAGTCATTTTTTAAGAAAAAAACTAATTAGGAATCGGTTTTTGGGGAAAAAAACCAGATTCTTAATTTGGGAATCTTTAGGAGGGATCTTTTAGGAGGGATGACTGGATTTGAGAATTTGTTTATATATATATATATACAAAAGTGTTGTAGGACCAGAAATAATGCAATTCCCTGTTCCTCCTGTTACCTTGAGCACATTTATCCCACTGTACCATAGGTATTAGATCACGAGTGCGTGTCTGCACTGAGACTCATTTCTGTCATTAGGAGTACAAGCACTTTTGGAAATGGGTAATTAAAGAAAGAGCTTCCTGTGTAAGGAAGTGGTTCTAAACACTGCGTGCAGTTAGCAGCCACGTGTACATCACAGCAGTCTCCTGTGAGCCATTATGGGAAAGCCGTGTGTGTTTGTCGAGCCTCTGGTTAGCCTGGTGTTTAGTCAGGTTTTATCAGTCTACTTAAAGGAAAAGTCATCGAGGTGAACTAACGAAGTGTGTCATGGTTCATGGCACTCGTAAGCATTTCTTCCAGATGAACGGTACAGCTTTTTACACTGTGTAAACAGTTATGGCTAATGACTCACAAGGGCATGTCTGAATCTCGCCCTGGCAGTTGTATGCATTATATGCTTTGTCATCATGCGTTCACTTTATTTCATCAATTACAGTACATACTTGTTCGGAACATTACTGGAACAGTTTGTGATTGTTGTTATTAAGCGGTGTGTGTGTGTGTGTGTGTGTGTGTGTGTGTGTCCAGCTCCTCTGTCCTCTGTGCTGAGTAACCGGTTTGGATTTGGGCCGGTCGTGATGGTCGGGGGCGTCCTGATCAGTTTGGGTACCATCACCACTGCCTTCACCACATCTATCACTCAGATGTACATCACCGTGGGCCTCATTACAGGTACTTGTGTGTGTGTTCATCCAGGCCATTGAGAAGTGTCTAGTAGCATTAAATCAGGTTGATGTCTGTTTCAAACTGGAGCAAACCATTTCCATATAAATGGGAGAACTCCTTTTATACTTTATTCAGTATCCCTGCATACCTGGGCATGTGAACAAACACGGAACAAACCATCCTAATAAAAGAGGTGGTGAAATCTGATATTTTGTCGCCCCAATGATCAGCATGTACGTTTAATTCCTACCCCTGTCTATCAGTCTAACAACAGGAAGATTAAAAATCAAATCCTTAACGCGGATTATTTCTGACTAAAGATGGAAGAAACAATTCGTGAACAGAGAAACCAAGAAACCAGTTCAGTATCCGGTCACTTTGACTCCCTGCCGCTGCTAAAATGTTTTGCTAAGCGCTGATTTGTTGATGCACCGCCATCCGTGTGGCGTGTGTTCTGGCTGTGATCCATTTTGTGGAACTCTGTCAGACTGACTCCGGTGTTTATAATAACAAAAAGCAAGCGTTTCTTCGTGATTGGTGGACGCTACACGCCACAAACGAAATGTAGCTAGATGGCTAGGGTTCCACTGAGAATATGGCTTTGGAGTATCTACATAAACATTGCCAAATAGTTAGCTAGTTATCAGCGACAGGGTGGTGTGATGCGGCCCAACACAAAACAGACTTACTACTCGAGGTCGACCGATATTGGGTTTTACAGATACAGATAACTAAGTTGTGTGGTACCTGCTGATAAACGATGAATCAACCGATAGTTTTTAAAAAGGATACGGGATGAAAACGTAACACTCCAAGGAAAATATTTACGAACTTTATTACAAAAATCAACAGCACTGACTGTACCATGGAAATGCTGTACCTTTTTAAATGAAATAAATGTAGAAATATTAATATATATTAACTATTAATAAATATTAAAGCAAATAAAAGATATGCATCCAAAATAAACCCAAAAGTAGCACTCCAAACAGCAAATAAAAATAAAGACATCCAAAATGAATCAAAAAACACTTCAAATAACATAACAAAATTTGTCAGTGACGGCTGCTAACATTTTAAAACATTTTTTGCTAACATTTTTGTTTGGTATTTATTAAAGAATGGCACATTCTAACTTCCTGTTTCGAGTTTCTTGATGTCGGTCAGCGGAGGAGATGGAATGCTATATAAAACCGTGCTTTAACACAATCGGACCACTGTAATCAGCTCACCTGTTTTGATGTGAGTGCTTGCTCTCAGAGCATTATGAAAATGCCTGTCTAGTATTTGGGGCAAACTTGAGAGAGAGGCAGGCCCAGCACTTCCTGTTTTAGCACTGTACTGTGTGTGTGTGTGTGTGTGTTTGTGTGTTTCAAGTTTTGTTCTTTTGAAAATGACCACCATTTTCCCTAAAGGTACTGAGAGGGAATCCGAGCAGTGCTGTGACCGATCTGCCCTTCACTTATGGAATTCGCTGAGTCATGATTATCTTTTGTACTCACAATTGTTGGAATTTGCCTGTGCAGATTTGAATCCTGTGTCTCAAAATTACGCAAATGACTAGTCTGATCGGTCCACTTTTTTCGTTTCTCTTGCCGTTCCTCTTTATTTCAAAGCACTGCTAGCTTTCCCCTGACAATCAGAACACGTTTAATTCTGCTTATGGAAACCCCTCCCTAACGCAACAATTTTCTTTCTTTTTCCTTGTCCCCCCTTTTTTTTGTGTTTCTCTCTTTAATTGCAGTTTTCTTTCAGCGCAGTCTCCGATGGCAGCCAGTGGCCGAGTGCTCTAGGGTGACCTGAGCCCATGCACGAGTGGCTGTTATTCTTCCTTTGTGCTGTTTTATTTCAGGCCTCGGTTACTGCCTCACCTTCCTTCCCACCGTCACCATCCTCTCGCAGTATTTCGACAAGCGCAGGTCACTCGTCACGTCATTCGCCTCCACCGGAGAGTGTTTCTCGCTTTCCGCCTTGGCGCCAGGTAATGACCGCTCACTTGGAACAGCTCCTGCAAAACCTCTTCGGGAATGTGTATAAGTCAAGTTAAATATGTGCGTACTGCAAAGTAAAAATTGGCAATTAATGGTTATGATTAAACATTAATTACATATTAGTAATCCTTTTTTTGTCATACAGTAGGTTAGTAAGGTGCTGTGCCAATAAGAGCCACCAAAACAGCTTAAGTATTCCTTGGCCTAGATTCTACATCTTTCACACTCCCATTTATTTTCTAGAACAGTCCGTATAGGATTTCGCGAAGTTGAATTTTTTTTTTTGTTATTATTGCTGCCAGAAATTTGCAGTTTTTCGAGTTTTTTTTTTTTGCGGAAAAATACTTGAATTGGCACGAAACGGTCTTTCGCAGTGATGTTTGTTGGTAAACGAGACCTTTTTTTAGCTGTACTCATCTTCGACGCACGTGAATCGAAGAGGGCTTTAGCTGAATGCGTGTTGTGATGCCGTCACATGGCGCGTCTTGGCCCAAATCTGCGGTAATTTTGAAAAACGGCAAGCTCCTCAGAATATTGTGGAGTTTGCTTGATGTTGTGTTCAATTCTGCGATCTCAAAATCACAAAATCCTGGAGGGACCGATATAAAATGCTATGAATATTTTTAAAAAATGACCAAATACATTGAGATGCTGCTTTCTGGTCAGACATCAGTTATAAAAGTCATCATCATCATACATTCTACTTTACTACTAGCATTTTCCAACCATTATCATTTTTCTCCCCATTTTTCAGCCTTCAGCGTGTTGAAAAACCAGGTTGGCTGGCGTAACTGCATGATTGTTATAGGGCTCCTACAGGCTTCTGTGATTGGCTGTGGAGCCCTGCTCAGACCAATCATCCTACAGCCTGAATGTTCTAAGCAGGAAGAGGAACTGGAAGGTCCTCAGTCTCCCCTTAAAACGAGTCCCGAAAACAAATACGAGCTGGAGAACGAGTTCACGCACACGTCGCTGAACTCTGTCGACTCTGGTGTTCAGTCCATCTCCTCAGCGGAGCAGAACATGGCCTCGTCAGAAACCTCAGAAACAGACCTGGAGGAGGTGGAGAGAGGAGAGGGCGAGGGTGATGATTGGGTACTGCCTTTCACTCCTCTAAAACAAAAACAGAACGAGGAAAGAAAAAGGAAATTCCCTGATCTTTCGCTGCTAAAAGACACCAGCTTCATTTGCTACTCCCTCTTTGGCCTGTTCGCCACGTTGGGTTTTTTTGCACCGCAGCTCTACGTGATTGAGCTGAGCGTGCATTACGGGGTGGAGCGCAACAAGGCCACCTACATGCTTTCCATCATGGCTGCGGCTGAGATTTTCGGCCGCCTGTCCATCGGCTGGCTGATGAACCGCAAACCCATCCGCAAAATCTACATCCTGCTGATCTGCACGGTGCTGCTGAGCCTGGTGCTCGCACTCTTCCCTGCTGTCTCCTCACATTTCTGGGCGCTCGCTTCCTGTTGTGCCGTCTGCGGCTTCCTGTTTGGCACGGTCGCCTCCAGCCACATCCCCATGCTGGCCGAGGACGACGTGTTGGGTATGGAAAGGATGACGATGGGTGCCGGAGTTTACGTTTTCATCCAGAGCTTTGCCGGCCTCGCTGGTCCACCGCTCGCAGGTAAACACTGTATAATGTAGATCTGATTTAAATAGAATAGTATTCAAACAGTAAAATGAATTCTGCCATCTCTCAAGTATGTAAATTACCACTACTGAGAAGTCTTGTTAGAAAAAGTTCTGTGTTGGTTCATCCAGAGGAAGTCTTAATTCGTATCCTGAATTGTCCCTCTGTGTGTGTGTGTGTGTGTGTGTTTGTGTGTGTGTGATTTGCAGGCAAGTTGGTAGACGTGACTAAGGATTACGGCTCAGCGTTTTACTCCAGCGCGGCCGGGGTGTGTGTCGGCGCATTGTTCCTCTCGCTGGTGCGACCGGCTAAAACTGGTTGGAATTGCTGCAGGAGGGACAGGAAGTGTGTAAAACAGGAACAGGAAGTTAGGCCAGATGACTACCTGGAAGTGGACATAATTCTGGAGCAGTGAGGCAACAAAGAACACGGCACATGTCTGAGATACAAAACACACACAAACAAACACGCACAAAACTTGAACAATACACCCAAAGACGAACTTTACAGATACTGATTCCTTTTTTTTTATTTGGTGCCTCGTTTTCTCTCCACTTGTATTTTTTATGTTTTTTTTGTTTAAACGTTTTTTTTCTCTGACCAAACGAAACCTCAAGCTGGTGATGCTGCTGTTCTCATCGACATAGTCTTGATTTTACTATTTTGTGTTGAAGTTGTGCAGATCTCAGTAAGGGTGAGCTATATGTTACAGAGGATACACTACATCACCAGTCAGCACTGCTTTAGGCAATACCAAGTCGCCAACGCTTTTTCCCGTAATTTATTCCTCAAAACATGAGGCAGTATTTAAAAAGATTAATTTCTGTGCAGAACAACGTTTGTTAGCGTTTCTTTTCTACGAAGTAAAAAGCTACTTGTTGCAGTACATCCTCATATTGCTTGCCCCTGCCTCAGCGCTGTATTATTTTATGTAGTTTACACCACGGTTTGTTGTTCTATTCATAATGACGCTAATTAGAGGGCAATTATGCCAAAATGTCAACATAAATTGCTCGATGAAAAGTAGAAAATCATGCAGAGAGTTTAAAATTAAAAATACAAAAACGTTCCAGTCTGAATTGTTCAGTGGCAGAAAGAGGAATCGGCAGTCCAATGCATTTAAAGCTTGACATGGGATACAAATAGGGTGTGGTCATTAATATGAGGTGGAGTTACATTCAAATTGCTGTTTCTCAGAAACAGTAAGTGTATTTTTTTGATGATGACCTGATCACTTGGGGCAAAAAAAAAACATAGCTGCCAACAGCCAATCAGCTTTCAGTAGGCATTTGACAAGGTTTTATTTTTTTTTTTTTTAAACGATGAAAATTCTCCTCATTTGTTGTCTTAAACCATAAGAATTTGCCCTTTTGGATCATTTAGCCTTTCCCACTTTCGTTTAAGACTAGTTTTAGGATTTTTGCCTTATCTTCCAAGGACTATGGTGGATGAAACTCCATAATTATCAAAAGCATTATGAGATTTGAAAACTCTTGTACAGTGGAGCTTAATGTACTCAAATAACTGGAACTCATGATTGATTGCATGGATTCACACAAAAAATAAAAAAATTCGAGGACTAGATTCAAGATTCAGGACAAAATTCTGGGGTGTGGTCATTCATGGGGGGTGGGTTTTGTTCAAATAGCTGTTTCTCAGGAACTATAAGTCTGATCAAGCTGAACTTTAGTGTATCAGTAATTGGATTTCTGATGGTTACTTCAGCTCTCAGCAGGCATCTGAGAGAGTTGGAACTGAGGTATTGTAACAAAACTCGAACAAAACTAATTGATATTAAAAATGTATATACTGGAAAGAAATCAGAGGTTGTCCATTTTTCTAGAATACCTTCTCGATCAAAACACGCTGCATGACTTCTCAACTTATGTTGAATTTAAACGACTCTGTTTGTGTTTTATTACTGCAGTGTGCGTGTGTGTAGACACACAACACTGCAGGCATCATAGGTGATCTGTCACTTATAGCTATTATAACTGCCACTCTGACCAGGGTATAATATCATGATAAAATGGTGGTCTCCCCACTCGAGGCATTGTTGAGTTCGTATCTGAAACGTGGGCCTTCGTCATTCATGTCTGATGTCATATGTTTTCTCAAACTTTCCAAGTTAAACTTGTGTGGTGAACAGAATTACAGGATTGCCTTCTCTGAGAAGGAACCCTCAGCAGACAGCTGTCTTTGTACCTTCTAAGGAACCTTAGGGGACAGACTTGCTGTCCCAAAGTGCTGCCTACTTTCTGAGTAGTGCACAGCCAGGTGTTCACGCTAACAACATTGTGCATGTTGAATGTGCTAATATATTGTGTAATTGATGATTGAAAATTTTTTCTTCTTCTACTTCTTCTTCTTCTTATTATGCTCCAGGTAGATCCAGCGACATGTCTTCCATGTTGTACATTTCTTTTTCTTTGTTATAAAAGTGTAATAGATGAAGAATGAACGTAGCAACAATGTTGTTTTTTTTTTTTGCTTTTTCATTTTTAAAAAAAAATATTTAAATCCTGTCACTACCACAACACAAATCAAAGTCATTCGTATTTATTTTGATATTTTTAATCCGCTTTATTTAAATTCATTAGCAAACTTGAATATGTTGCAGGCGAGAAACAATCGGACTCATAAAACCTACAAGTGTGTGTAATAACGTTAGGCCCCACTCTAATACGGATTTAACGTGCCCTTCACTTCCTGTCACCATTTCCCCTTGGCTCTAAGACGAGGGATCGAGTTACCATCACTCGAGATTTTGGAAGTTGTTACCATGAAGCCATTACTGCAATCTGACGCAGATTCCTTATTTCAAAATGGTGACTGAAGCTGTTTAACAGAAGCAATAAAATTTCAAACTTCTGTACAGCGGAAGTGAGAGAACTGTTACTTTACTCAGCTAGCTAGTTAACAGGCCTGCTAGTTTGCACCTCATATAGTGACAGAGTGTATAAATCTCATGCACATTGTTTGTAATGTGCCTTCTGACTGTACGAAGGACACGTTAAAAGCCGTATTGGTGCATGGGGATGTTTAGACTTGAACACACACACACACACACATTTTATGACTTGAATGGCTTTGATTTATTGTCTCAGCCATAATGTTATGATTGCACTGTATGTTGCTGGTGTTTTCATTTTTTTTTACATCACACATTTACATCTTATTTAATCTTGGTTCCAGATTTAAAAAAGAATAAAAGAAAATTGTGTGCAATGAAACCAAACCACAATGTAGTGTTTGCCTCTGAAATGCTGCAACTGCTGTACTGCAATTAGACTCATATTTACACAAGAATAAACTCTGTTATTAATTTTATGGGCTGTCATTTTTTGTTTTTGTTTTGCTCTAATGTGCACGTAGGAACCCGAATAATCCACACCATTATCTCAGAAAGTTCAACACCTCTGTTATCAAACTTGCATAAATGTCAGGAAATAATAGAACAGAAACTAGAGTTGGAGAACCAGTTCATACTGCAGAGGTCAAAAGGATCCTTTTCACAGACTGACACTTAAAACTATACGTATTATTTGGGAGTGTGTTGCCATAGGAAAAATAACCAGTGCCTCTTTCTTCTTCTCTCTTGAATTAAATAAAATGCAGCTTGTCATGTCACAGAAAAACCGTAAACTATTGATAATGGAGACTCCTTTCACACAGTGAAATAAACATCTCCTTACAAAAATCTTCACCACATCAACAATGACATGTTTTTAATCAGTTAATGTATCTGGGCTGCTGTTATAGAAAATTAATCAACACCTTTTGACCAAACAGATTTGAGAATTCAACAGAGTTACATATACTACAGGCTTATAAACGTTTGGAAATGTACACTAATATTGCATAAGCATCAGGCTGTTGATCCAACAGCACCACCTGCTGTTAGTTTTAGTTTTATTCCCTCTCGAGGTCAATCGTATTGGATGAGGAGTGGCTGTGAACTGCCATCCTCAGGTATCTCCTCAGATGTTCTATGGGGTTCAAGAATGGCTTTGGCTGGGCCATTCAAGGACATTCAGAGTCTTGAACTCACTCCAGTGCTGTACTCACTGTATGCTTTTGGTCGTTATTATGCTGAAAGGTGCCTTTGCCCCAGTCTGATGTTGTGTGCAGTCTGGAGTATGTTTTCTTCAAGACTGCTCTGTATTTGACTGCATTCATCTTGCACCCCATTGTATGATAGAGTATTAGCTAGTTGCTGAGCAGTACCTGGTTTTTATCTGACATACTGCTTGGTTTTCAGCCCCAAAATTAAATGTTTTGTCTCGCCAGATAATCCCCCCCCCCCCCCCAAAATGTTCTCAGAGTCTTTTAAGTACCTGCCATATGCCTTTTGCTCAGGAGTGACTTCTAGTATTTCAGTGTTTCTGAGATGGCTGCTATGTTCCAGCATGTTATCCCATCTCTGAGGAGAACTTTTGAAGCTCTTTTAGTGCTTCCATTGGGTTCTTGGGTTCACCTCCCTTACCAAAGCCCATCTAACCCGGGTACTAAGCTTGGCAACACAGCTAGCTCTAGGAAGAGTCTTGGTGATTCCAGACTTCTTTTATTTCACAATGCTGGAGACCACAATGCTCCTGGGAACATTCAAAGCTTTAGAAATGGTTTTATACTGTTGCCCAGATGTATGTCACAGCACAATTAATCATGTGTAAGTTAATGGCCAAATGGTATATTTAAGTATATTTAATCCATTTAAAACGAAACCTATAATACAGTAAATGTGCAAAAGTGGGGTCTAAATATTATTGCAGTCCACTGTATATTTCTGTGTATATATACTGATTATAACTACCATCTTTGCTTACAAAATAACCAGCACCACCACCAAAGTGGTACAAAATTTGGTTCACAGGTGGTGCCAGTAAACCACGTCATCAGCCTCTATTATCTGAAGCGAAGACGTGATTCAGTGGCATGCCCCATTTCCTTTCTAAGGGAACTGAATGTTGCGTGAGCTTCATGCTGTTGGAACGAGTCTAACCACTCCGTCATACTGGGGGTATAGCCTGTCACAGAGGCTCCATCAATACGGGTGCGGCTGGCCGAAATGACGGCCACATAGACCCTAATTGAAAAAGGAGCCAACCTTGCTGAGAAACGTTCCTGTAAGAATTCCAGGACTATAGACATTACGCAGTTTACTGGGTCTCACTGACGTTCCTAGCATTTAACATGTTCTCTACAACCTTGGTTGAGAGACTGGAATCTATGAGCTGGTGCCCCTCAGTTGCCAGACTCAGTTTCCTTAGTTCTGGCCAAGGGTGATAAATCAACCCCCTGGCTTGAGACAATACTGTAGATCCCTGCGAATGGGAATCTCCCAGGGAGTGCTGTCCAGCAGCGATATTATCTCCGAGAACCAAATTCGAGCTGGCCAATCCGGTGCTACTAGCAGCAGATCTTGGAGAACTCGGGGGGGGAAGGCATACAGATGTGACCTTGGCCATGTGTGTACCATGGCGTCCAGCCCTGACCTTTGTTTTTTTGTTTTTTTTTGGTGCAGGAGGAGTGAGGGCGAACCACAGTGGGCAGCGTGTTGTTTCCTCTGAGGCGAGCACGTCCATTTCCACTCAGCGGAACCTCCGCCACATGGACTCACCCACTTGTGGATGGATCCTCCAGTCCCCGGGCCTCAGCCCCTGCCTCGACAGGATGTCTGCCCTGGAATCCAGTTGCCCGGAACGTACATAGCACTCACTGACAAAACTTCCCCTCCACCAGAGAAGAATTAGTTGAGCCTGCCTGAACAGGGGGTGCGAACGTCATCCTCCCTGGTGGTTGATATATAAGACCACCGCTGTATTGTCTAACATATGATGACCTCTCAACTGAGGGGAAGGAATTCAGTGCTAGAAGTATGGCCCACACTTCTAGGTGATTTATATGCCATACTAGATGTGGGCCACTCCAGAGACTGTGAGGGAGGCGTCTGACATTACCATCTTGCAATAAGAGATGCCCCTAGAGTGTGACCCAAGGCTATAAACCGGAGACACCTCCAAGTTCTCTGTAGGCATTGCTGCATGACACTGATTACTCTCAGGGGTTTTGTCCTCAGATGAAACCCCCGACTTTCAGCCACCACTGAATGGTCTCATGTGCAGTGGGCATAATGGTGTGATGTGGGCTGCTGCTGCCATAAGCCCCAGCAGTCTCCATAGAGATTGGAGGGGATGCCCAGACCTAACTTTATCTTACTCAATGTGGATAGGATTGCCCTGCATATGTTGGGGATAGACACATATGCATATGTTGGGGATAGACTCATCATATTCGAATACCATATAACCTCTAGAAAAGTCGCTCTCGACTACAGAAACAACTTTCCCTGAGGTTCAAGCCCCAAGCTCCTCACGTGGGCAAGAACAATATCTCGATGTTGAATCGCCAACTTCCTGGACCGCGCTAGAATTAATCAGTCGTCCACGTAGTTTAGCAAACGGATGCCCTGGAGTCGCAAAGGAGCCAGCGCAGCATCCATGGACTTTGTGACGGTGCGAGGGGATAAAGCTAAACCAAAGGGAAGAACTCATATTTATACGTGTTGCCTCCAAACACGAACCTCAGGAACTTCCTGTGACTGGGCAATGGAATATGCATCTTTTTTTTTTAGCTCTATCATCACAAATCAATCCTCAAATGAGTCTGTGGAACAATACGCTTGAGGGTCAACATTCTGAACCTTTATGTCCGAAGAGTATGGTGCATATGACGCAGATCTCAAATTGGCCACATACCCCGTCTTTTCTGTGGACCAGGAAATAACGTCTGTAAAACCTCCACACTCGTTTTCTGTGCATCCCTCGCAGTTCGGCAGGTCTGCCTGGTAGGCTTGCCACACTGCCATTTTATGCTGAGACACACAAGCAAGACCCAATGCAGCATAGGCTTTGCCAACCAACGCCGAGGCGGTCTTACATGGTTTGGATGGCAAAGCTAGCCCCCCTGATTTTGCTGCTGTTGCTGTGGCTCGCACCACCCACCTTCAGCATAGGAAAATAGCTGTACTGTTTATCCGCCCCAAATGGTCGAATAATCCAACATCACAGGGTTATAAACACTGCGTTCCCCAGAAGCATGACACTACATGGTGCACTTCCAGGGAAAAAAGGGAGTTTTCTGTGGTGTGAGGGAGCACTCTCCTTATCACTGACTCCCCGCTCTGACTCCTCAGAGTCAGAGAGGGTGGGTTGACTCTCCATACCGGAAGGAGAACCCATTGCCCTTCGGCTGAGAAGTGAGAGAGCCAAGAGCGGAGCTCCTTCATTGTGCCTTTAAAAAAAATTAATTCATTCCTTAATTATCTGTAAATATAAAAAAAATTAAAAATGCACAATGATCCTGAGGGTTGATGAGAGATAAGATCCTGCTTGCCTATGATCCTGCTTGACATATTATGACAGAAATATGTGTGATTAAGCTAACAAATTTACATGACATATAAAACAGAAATATTTTTACATTTTTAATTTCTGGTGACTTTTAGAAAGCGAGTACATAGTCATGTTGCCGGAAATTGAGTTATCGGTGTCCCAGTGTGTAGTGAGCCAGGGTCCTTACCAGTGCCCTAACTCATGTACACAATATACTGATTCACTAGCTACTGAACTAGGGAACTGGTTGAGACATACCCTACAGAGTTGGAGACTAATTTACACATACAGCTGTAACTCAGCTGTAACTCTTGCTTGCATGCTTTCATGCAAAACTTGAAAGGCATATACAGGACTAGTAAGCCATGCAGGTCACTCAAATTGGTCATATGGGGGTGGTTTTTCAAACAAAAACAAGTATATCTCTGGAAAAAATAGTGAATAGTGAAATATTTTTTTCCTCATAATCCTTTGGCTGAACACATAATTTCAGCGGATGTATTAGAGCTGAGAAAATGGAATGAACCTCAGTGTACCAAAGACCTTTCCATATCATGAAGAATTCTGAGGCACTGGCCCTTGAACCACTCTGACCCTTTGTCATAGATCATCATCCATCCCTATACCTTGCCTGCCAGGCAACAAATAAACTCAGGCTGATAAAGGGTGAGGCCCAGGATTCTGGATTATAAACTAGATTATAAACTATATCTAAAACTGGGTTTACACTGTATGATAAGAGACATCTAATCATCTGTCTAATGCTCATACTGCATTAGTTGAAGCGCTGGTGAAAATCATATTAGACAGGTGCTCACACTGTAGAATACCTTACCAAAGATACAGTAAATGCAAAGATGCCCCTATCATCTCAGTCTGAAAATGTTAACCAGCAGTCAACCCTCAGTGTTATGTGCTAAAGCTTCAGAAGGGAAGCATAGCGATGTGGAGAGTGCTGTTGCCTCTGTTCAGTAGCAGTTAGTGCTACTTTCACTAATGCTAGCTCACTTCCCCTGCAGAAGTTCACAGATCTGGGTTATTTGCAAGTCTTGCTTTCTGGAATAACATCACTGCATGCTTTTCACATGAACCACAATAAACCACATCCTGTGCAACAACAGTACATTGTAGTGTTGAGTGAGCTTTTGTATAGTGGGTGCTCATTTGCATACTTGTATGCAGTGTTTAATGTCTTGTTTAATGTGTTTTATTAGTATAAGTCTGACAATGTGTTATACCTGGTTAGTTCATTTCTATGGCTGTTGTCCATCAAGCCTTTATTTGTGCTATAAGTGTGAGTTTGCCAAAAGAAAATTGAGCAAGTGCAACATTTTAATCATGTTTCATGGTACTTCTCCTTTTCTGACATCTTCTTTTCTAAAATCTAATGTTACACCACAGTGTGGGACTGTTAGATTATGTGTCGTGCACATTATTTTTCATGTTTTTGCATTGGTCTTTGCACTTCATTTTTTGATATATTTTTTCTCCTTGAGGATTAGTAGATGGAAACATACAGTGCCCTCCACTAATATTGGCACCCTTGCTAAATATAAGCAAAGAAGACTGTGAAAATTTGCCTTTATTGTTGAACCTTTTGATCTTTTTTAAAAAAAAATTCACAAAAATACTCTGCTCTCATGGATATCAAACAATTGCAAACAAAACACAGGTTTGCGCTACGTCCCTTTGGCAAGATAACAGCTCTGAGTTTTCATCCTGCCTGATGAAGTTGGAGAATACATGGCAAGGTATCTGAGATCATTCCTCCATACAGAATTTCTCCAAATCCTTCAAATTTCGAGATCCACACTGGTGGACTCTCCTCTTCCGTTCACCCCACAGGATTTCTATGGGTTTGAAGTCAGGGGACTGGGATGACCATGGCAGGACCTTGATTTTGTGGTCAGTAAACCATTTTTGTATTGATTTTGATGTATCTTTTTGATCAGTGTCCTGCTAGAAGATCCAACCAGGGCCCATTTTAAGCTTTCTGGCAGAGGCAGTCAGGTTTTCATTTAATATCTGTTGATGAGTCCATGATGCCATGCATCCTAACAAAATGTCCAGGTCCTTTGGCAGAAAAACAGCCCCAAAACATTAAAGAGCCACCACCATATTTAACTGCGAGCATGAGGTATTTTTCCATATGGCTACCTCTCTGTGTGCACCAAAACCACCTCTGGTGTTTATTGCCAAAAACCTCCTATTTTGGTTTCATCTGACCATAGAACCCGATCCCAGTTTCATGAAGTTCCAGTAGTGTCTGGCAAACTGAAGACGCTTGAGTTTGTTTTTGGATGAGAGTAGAGGCTTTTTTCTTGAAACCCTTTCAAACAACTTGTGGTGATGTAGGTGACTTCGGATTGTAGTTTTGGAGACTTTCTGACCCCAAGACGCAACTAACTTCTGCAATTCTCCAGCTGTGATCCTTGGAGATTTTTTGGCCACTTGAACCGTCCTGAACGCAGTGCGTTGAGACGATATAGACACACGTCCAATTCCAGGTGCATTCATAACATTTCCAGTTGAATGGAACTTCTTAATTATTGCCATGATGGTGGAAACGGGCATTTTCAATGCTTGTGCTATTTTCTTATAGCCACTTCCCATTTTGTGAAGCTCAACAACCTTTTGCCGCACATCACAGCTATATTCCTTGGTCTTACCCATTGTCATGAGTGGCTAAGGGAACTTGGCTTATGTGTTACCTCATATTTATACCCCTGTGAAATAGGAAGTCCTGGTTGAACAATTTCCTGTTCGTAGTCACCCAGGTGTTCTAATTTTTTTTTTTTTTTTAATATTAATGGGAATACACTTCAAATATATTTTTCCCATATGAATTCATAGGGGTGCCAATTATTGTGACAGCCTTTTTTGCTCATATTTACCAATGGTGCCAATATTAGTGGAGGGCACAATATTTATTGTTTATTAAATTCTAACAACAGTGACCCTAAAAATGTAAAAAGGCTGCATATGTATGTTCCAATGCTGTAAGCATGGTTATGATGAAACATGTGTACCTTGCTGAGATTTTGCTCCTTGTCCAGTATGTTCTTTTTCACCTTGTCAGTATTCCTCTTCAGCTCCTGAATCAGGCTGGTCAGTTCAATCCTGCAGTAAAGAGAGACAAAACAAAAACAACAAAAAAAAAAACGGATCTTTTTTTCTCCAAGTTTTGGCTATATTCAAAAAATATATATAATTATTGGGACTAGCAAATGAAACAGCAGTTCGGACAGTTTTCTTTTGTCTATTATACAGTCAAAAATGATGTACAGTTATTTGTTTTCTGCCTTATGATTTTATGTACTGATACATAGTTTAAATCTATGGATTCACCCCTCAAAGTCCCAGCATTTTATTCAGTTATTCATTGTAAAGTATATTATGTCATAACTTCTATGAATTTCTCATATAACTATGATTTTTATGACCCCTCTTATTTTGTTAACAGTATTAAGGTTTAGCAGATTCTGCAAGGGGTTATGCAAACTTTTGGGCACAATTGTATCTGGAGCACTGCTTTTGCACTTGTAGCTCAGTATCCTCAGAGTCGAGCAAACAGGCAGTTGCTGCACGCACTAATCCGTATTGATCCTCCTGGAAGCAGCTGTCCAGTTCAGTGATATGTCGGAATAAAATATCCTCTTCTCTGGTTTTTGAGAAGAAGGCCCAGCAGCGCCTCAACTTCCTGCGGAGTCTGAAGACAGCCAAAATCCCCCCTTTCATCTTCACCTTTTTCTACAGACGATAGCGAGTGTCCTGGCCAGCTGTCTCACCATGTGGTACGAGAACAGCACCCCCTCTGACTGAAAGACCCCACAGCAAATTGTGAGGACAACTGAAAATATGATTGGTTTCTCTCTACCCACCATTGACATCGCTTTCAACAACCGCAGCAACCGCAAAGCCACCAGTATTGCGGATGACCCCTCTTAATTCAATTAAATTTTTTCAATTCAATTCAATTATTTGTATAGTGCTTTTAGCAGCAGACATTGTCCCAAAGCAGCTTTACAGAAATATATCAATTCAGGATATAGCTTTTAAATGTATGAATTTATCGCTAATGAGCGAGCCAGAGGCGACGGTGGCAAGTAAAAAGGCATCAGCATGGACCAGGCATGTCCGAAGAATATGTATGCTTATTGTCCCATAATGGTTAAGGACAATGTACATTGCGTGAGTGCAAACAGGGATGCCGGCAAGACTAGCTATGACAGCATCCAAAGGGAGAGCCAGATGGTAACAAAGACATGAGAGCTCCCTGGGACATAAGGGGACATAAGGCGCCCAGCCACTCCACCATCAACAAACCTGGGTGAACACTTGAAAGTGGGGTGTTACGAAACAGACTCAATGCGGAAGCAATTGCAGATGAAAAGCAGGGAACAAACACATGGCACGAAAACATGACCGCTAGCATCCAGGTAGTTCACATATACTTGGCGTCTATACATTTGTTTCTCAAACAAAGGTCAAACATAAAACAAGGTCTAAACATTAAACTGGAATCGTGGCATGAAACGAGAACAGGACATGGAACTTTAACCGTCTCGACATCTAAACACTCCATTCCAGCTTTACTCATTAACGCATTTAATTCTCGAACAAAGGTCAAACATAAAACGAGGTCTAAACCTTAAACTAGAATCGTGGCATGAAACGAGAACAGGACATGGAACCTTAACCGTATCGACATCTATACACTCCGTTCCAGCTTTACTCATTAATGCATTTAACTCTCAAACAAAGGTCAAACATAAAACGAGGTCTAAACATTAAACTAGAATCGTGGCATGAAACGAGAACAGGACATGGAACCTTAACCGTATCGACGTCTAGACACTCCGTTCCAGCTTTACTCATTAAAGCATTTCACTTCATACACTTAATACGCGCGAAGTGCACAGCAACGCAAGAGGTTTAAATAACAAAAGTAATTTACCTTGAACGTCGACAGCTGGTAACAATTAATACACACCCTTGAAAACCAACCAATGACTAAACAAGGAGGAGATAGAACAGAAACCAAAACAACCGCACGTGTCCATTGTAAACAACGTGCCCATAGTTCCTACGTAATCCACGAGCATGTGCTCTCTCTGGTTCGTGAACGCGTGTGCCCTCCGGCTCTCCAGGCACGTCGCAGCCGCAACGCCCTCTGCAGGGGAGATCATGACATGGGACCGCATCCAAACATCCCAGTTCAACACAACACACTGTGAGCCCACTAGATCTGCTCATTTACCTAAGAAAAAAGATTTCCAACAAGCTTGACTAAACAAATATGTTTTCAGTCTGGACTTAAACACTGAGACTGTGTCTGAGTCACAAATACTAATTGGAAGGCTGTTCCATAAATGTGGGGCTTTGTAAGAGAAAGCTCTTCCCCGTGCTGCTATTCGGGGTACCAACAAATAGCCTGTACCTTTTGATCGAAGTAGGCATGGTTTATTGTAAAAGACCAAAAGTTTGTTCAGGTACTATGGTGCAAGACCATTCATTGCTTTAAGGTCAATAGTAGTATTTTATAATCACTGCAGAATTTTACTGGGAGCCAATGCAGTGTGGATAAGATCAGGGTGATGTGGTCATATCTTCTGGTTCTAGTAAGGACTCTCTAGCTGCATTCTGTACTAACTGGAGTTTGTTTATTCTTCTACTGGAACATCCAGACAGTAAGGCATTACAGTAATCTCGTCTAGAGGTGACGAAAGCATGAACTAATTTTTCTGCATGATGTAGTGGCATTATATTTATTACCTGAGCAATATTACTGATATGAAAGAAGGCTATCCTAGTAATATTATCCACATGAGCATCAAGTGAAAGACTGTAGTCAATAATCACAGCAAGGTCTTTTACTGCTGCACATGATGAAACAGAAAGTTCATCCAGAGTTACTATGTAATTAGAAAGCTTACTTCTAGCTACATGTGGTCCCAGTACAAGTACTTCTGTCTTGCCAGAAAGTTAATAAGCATTCAGTGTCTAATGTCCTTTGCACATTTCTCAACTTTATTAAGCTGGTGTCTGTCATCTGAAACAAACATACAGCTGTGTATCATATATATATATATATATATATATATATATATATATATATATATATATATATATATATATACATATATATATATATATATATATATATATAAAACCTGGTTTCAAGTGTGCACACCCCTAAACTAATACATTGCTGAAGCACCTTTTGATTTTATTAAACCACTCAGTCTTTTTGGGTAAAAGTCTCTCAGTGTGGCACATCTTGACAATACTTTCTTATTCTATCTTGCAAAAACATTCTAGATCCATCAGATTGTAAGGGCATCTCCTGTGCACAGGCCGCTTCAGGTCACCCCAGAGATTTTTAGTTGGATTCAGGTCTGGGCTCTGGCTTGAACAATCAAAAACATTAATATTCTTTTGTTAAGCCATTCCTTTGTTGATTTGGATATATGCTTTGGGTCATTGTCATGCTGAAAGGTGAAATTCCTTTTCATCTTCAGCTTACTAGCAGACACTTGAAGGGTTTGCACTAAAATCAATTGTTATTTGTAGTGATTCATGATTCCCTCCACCTTGATAATAGCCCCTGTTCTGGCTGAAGAAAAGCAGCTCTGAGCATGGTACTGCCACCACCATGCATCAGTTGCAGTTGGAGGAAAGGAGACAATCACCAGGTGAGTTTGAAGAGAGGCAGTCGCCAGGTGAGTTGGAGGAGAGGAGGCAGTTGCCAGGTTAGTTGGTGGAGAGTGTGGCTGGAAAGCTCCAGTCTGTCAATCTAGTGACTGAAGGTCTGGTGACTTGACTGTTATTACACCAGGTCTGACCTAAAAGAAAGTTTTCAATTTGTCTGGCACCTATGCTAGTATTCAATTCTACTCTGGTCTCCAGTGGTTAAACTGTTATATGCTTACCTCACCTGGAGTCAGTCCATAATACAGGTCTTCTGCCTGAGTCATATAGTCAGCTAACACTTCTTTCTGCACCTCAGAGAAAACTTTGCTGCAGGTCCGATAGCCTACACTGGGAAGATCAATGGACCCCTGGTCTCTCAGCTTCTCCAGTGATTTGTAGTATCTGCTCAGATCCCATGTGCCTTTGCAACTGATCCAACTTAAATGCCCTTCTTTGTGACCTCATCAGATGCTTTTTTTAAAAAACATTTATCCCTGATTGGTGGAATTGGTGGAGTTACAACTCTCTCCATGTTACAGCTATACCCGGTCTCCCCTTGTATGTGGAAAGGAAGAATAGGAGGACTTTAAAGACTCCACGCATGATGGGTGATACAAAAACAAAAAATATTTCTAATGACAAAATAGGTTCCATAGTAATGTTAATGGGAATAATGTTATAGTGTTTGGATCTTATTATTATTATTATTATTTTTTAAACTGGGATTTATTAAGAAATACTTGGGAGGAAATTGGCTGTATATTTACCGAAGTTTTGACCCATGTCTAAAGCCATAAACACAATTTTAGAAACAAGCAGGAATTAATGACACCCTTTGGATGTGTAGAGAATTACAGCTAAATACGCAAATTGCTGTCACACATTACACTTTATAGCAAATAATTCAGTTCTATAATAACTGCATATAGGCTGGTTGTACATAACAAGCATTATGGAAAGTTCCTAAAATAAATTAATTCAGTTTTAATACTACTACTACTACTACTACGACTAATAATATTAATAATAATAACTTTGAATAGAAGGCCTCAACTTCATTCAATCATTCAACTAGACACAAAATAAACAAATAAATACTCCACCTCTGTCACCTGACCCATGTACATACAATCAACTCACACTTTTTTTAACCTCTCACAGTGCTCAGAGCATTATCACATGCAGTTGATGCAGCCATTTTCTTTTTTCCCACTATGATGATGCAATAGCTTTACTAACCAGTCTTTAATTTCTTTTATGCTGAACATGAGCAGGCCAAAGTCTAAAAGTACCATTTATGATTTTTTCACAAGAAAAAGAGGTCTTGAGACCGAAGCAGCAGCAGAAAATGCCGTCAGCCGTCCAACCCTGCTGCACACAGCGGTGATCAGCAGAAAAGATCGTGAAGTCGATATGTGTGAACAGTTTACCAGGATCAGTACTTCTTGCCCAGCAAAGAAAAAGCAGAAATTCAGAGTAAGGAGATATAAAGATGATTTTTTGAAGTAAACTGTTCCGATGAAGTTCATGCTGCAATACCAATATGAGTAATATGCTGAGAAAAGTTGGGAAATGAAAGTTTGAAACCAGTGAAGTTGGAAAGACATTTAAGTACACAGCATGCCAATCTGGCGGACAGACCAATATCTTTTTTCAGAGGAAGGCTCAAGAAATTCAGTCATCAGCTCAGGTACTCAGCAGAAGTGTAACACAATCTCAAATTGCACTTGGCATCTTATAAAGTTTCATATCATGTTGCCAAAGAAAAAGCAATACATACAATTGCAGAGAGATTAATATTGCCTGCTGCACTTGACATAGTTAATACAGTTCTGGATGAAAAGGCATCTGAAAAGCTAAAAATAAATCTTCTTAGTGACAATACGGTGTCACATAGAAGAACAGCTCAAAGCAAGACTGAAGTCAGCAAAGGATTTTGCTATTCAGCTGCACGAGAGCACTGACATTGCATCAAGGGCTATATCAGTGGTTTATGTTTGGTACATTTGACAAGTTGAATTTGTTGATTATCTTCTGTGCTGCCTAACATTACCTTCTAGCATGTCAGGAGCACATATCATGACATTTCATAACAAAATGCGGTCTGGATTGGGCCAATTGCAAAGGCATCACCAGCGACATTTATTCATCGGGACGCTTTGGCATCAAAAGAAATCCCACCCGAGCTTGAAGTGGTGATGAGAGACATTGCTACAGTTGTGAACTATATTCAAGGTTAAAAAACAACAGAAACCCTCATAGAATTTGTAATGGTTTTAATGGTTATAATGGGATTTGTTTTGGTTTTAATGGAAACTGTAATGGTCCCTGTGGGTCTCTACTGGAAATCTGTTGCCTTTTACTTGTGGCATGTTATGCCTAGTGGATACCATTAAGGACCTACGTCTTTAATATGTCCTACTCCGTAATGGAAACCATTTGGTAATGGTTTTAATGGTTAACAGCTGATGGTTTGTAATGGTATTTGTACTGGAAACCATTAGAAATGGTCGGTGATGTGATGATTTCCATTGTTTTTTTTCTTCAGCAGGGCAGTTTCAAAACAATATTTTAAAAAATAAGTTGCGTTTTGGTGACATCTGCTGGCCATATTGTGTAACTGCCCGAGAAAACCCAACGCGAAATACAACATGCGTAACGTTCAGGAAACTTTCTCATTTTCTCTTGTGAACTGTAAACGTACCTAACCTCCGAACCTGGTTCTAAGCAGTATATTATATAAAACAAAGAACCTATAAAGGCCTAATCTGATAGATAGTTAACTTTAACGGAGTTGAATAATGTCATCCTGTCAGGCTGGTCAATGTGTTCCTTATAGAAATCTTGTTTTTGTTTTTATTTTTAATTTGAAAACAGTTCATCAGAAATGCGAAGCTAACTGGCTTGGGATTTTTTGGGAAGTGTGTAATTTTCAGTGTCGGGTATGGCTCTGACGAAGAAAATGTCGTTATTTGTAACCTTTCAGCTCTAAAGGCGAGGTCGCATGACAAACTCGTATTTCCGGTATACATGAAACCACGTCACTTCTGTCCGGTTCATTTATTCTAGTCTGTATTAGATTAGAGACGCCGGTTTTTCTCGGTAGAAGTAATTATTGTGAACGGTTTTTAGTCCATTTTTACACTTGGTCAGAGAAAGGTCAAAGAACAAGATAACTTTTACCATGTCTAACGAAGGAACACCAGGTACACGTCATTATCTTTCCTTTGTTTTTAAATTTATTTTATTTTATTTTATTTTATTTTAATGGTGAAGTCTGTAGGATTAAGTTTTCTTATTTCCTCCACCCACAGATGGCCAAATTGGAGAAGCCCTCTTAATCAGGTGAGTTTATTTTCGATGTGAAATACATTTAATTCCCTGTTTATTTCTCATTTCACCTTCACTCAGTATTGTTCTGACTGTCTAAAGTCAGTAGTTTGTACTGAAGATATTACAGACAGTAATGCTACATTTACATTTTA
The DNA here is from genome assembly GCF_023375685.1 of Ictalurus furcatus. NCBI lineage: Eukaryota > Metazoa > Chordata > Actinopteri > Siluriformes > Ictaluridae > Ictalurus > Ictalurus furcatus. The sequence continues at coordinate 35,192,441 of NC_071256.1, forward strand.
AACCGAAAGTGAAAGTAAACTTTTTAACCCTTGCTCCTAACACCCCTGCCCCCCCCCCCCCAAAAAAAAAAAATATATTATTTTCACAGGAAATAAATTTTTCACTTAAATCAGCTAAAATAAATCAGCCAAGACAAGTTTAGTGTCCAATCATGCTTTAGTTTTACAATACTACAATGATAATGCACAACTTATGGGGTTATGAGGATGAAAGAACATGGAACACTTGTTTCAAATCCAAAAAAAGATTCACATATGTGATTTCTGAGACTGGATTCCACAATTGACAAGCCCTGTTAAAAAGATAAAATAAAAGCTGAGAATTAGAATGCCTGCCATTTTATAGGCCAAACTGAACTAAAAATTCCCACCACATTTACCAAAGTTTCAGTAGCCCTGATTTTCTTCTTACTCATGTTGATAGATGTCAGTCTATGGCACAGCTGATTTACCTTTAGTCGCACCTACAAAACTCCATAAAAGACAAAGCTCCCAAACAGCAGAAAACCTCAAAATGACGATTAAACGTAGAAAGTGCACTAAATCCGGTGCCAATAATTTTGTCCGAAGTGAATGACCACATATAAAATTGCAGTAAGTCATCGAATATACGATTTGAAGCTGATCAGTCGAGGTTCTCACTTGTGAGTCTCCTTATATAAAAATTCACCGGAACATTGCGGAGCAATTTGTGAATAAATCCATTCATATCCAGCTTCATAAATTATGCCTGTTTTTTTGTGTACATATTATCATGCAAATTGTCCATGACATGAACAGTTCTGTTTGCTTCCTGTTTTCCACATGCCCCCCTGACTATCAGTATCTCATAATAAGTTATCATGTGTTAATACTGTGATTCTGAACCTTTTTGCTCAGCCTTGCTTTTTTCCTGTTTTAGCTTTCCAGGTAATTTCTGTTTCATTTCTTCCTTCCTCTAATCGTGTTCCTGTGTTCCTGCTCATGGTTATGGGTTTTGACGACAGATTAGAGTAGATAATCCCTGATAAAAAGCCTCAGAATTCACATCTTGTCAGCTCTCATGGAATTCTCGTAAAATATTCCCTTTAAACAGCTACATTTGATTATAACAAGTAAACATGAATAAAATAGAAAATCAAGATCTTCTTGAATCTTTGTTAGTATTACAAGCCATTATGAAACAAAATTATTTAGTTAACTTCCTATACTCCCTCAGGCACAACGTGTTCCTTTTATGACAGACAGTCATCAGAGTAAAACACTGAATGGTGAAAGACATTGAAAGTAACTTTCGGTTCCTGGGGATGGTCCCAAAACATAACGTTTAAACTTTCCAAAAATGCTTTATGCCCATTTTTGGATTTTCCTGACATTTTCGTCCCAATTTGGTCACTTGAAAATTCCCACCCATTAGCCGATTGGTTAGTGTTGCTGTGATTGACAGTGGAGAGAGAATATGCTCCTTCCACCCAGAGAACAAGGTCAGTTTGGTCTCTTGAATCCTGATCATAGGTGGCTGTGACATCTTCAGGATTCGGACTCGCGATCTCCTGATGATACTGTGAACTCTTTTCAGTTTGTACCACTCAGGATCCATAAGCAAAGCCCTTTAAAAAAAGAATCCTTTATTATCTAATGACCCTTTAAGGAACCCTAGAAGAACCCATTTTTTTCTAAGACTGTAGTGACTTTTCTATGTGTCCTCCTCTGCTGTAATCTCAGTTTATTACCTGTTGTAATACATTTTGCTTGCAAAGTCTCACAATAATTCTTACCTGGGCTTCTTTTGGTTTTTGTGTCTCTGGTTCCTTGTCCCCGTATCTTTCTCTGTTCATGACCCAAATTTTTCAGCTGATTTTTCTTCACTAGAGCTACAAGTCTAATGAAGCTAACAAGTAATGCAGTCTTATGACCACCAAATAGCAAACTACATGTCTCTTTGTGTCATTCAGGGTGATTCAGGATCAGATGATGAACGTTAATATAGGAGGACACTTGTCTCTCCCATGCCTCCCAGAGGTTCAACCTTTAGCCAATGTGCAGCATCAGAAACTGCTGGATCAGCTGGCTCAGTCGGTTAAAGTGATTGGTGATAAGCTTAATCAAGAACACAGCTTGAATGAGTAAGTGTCACTTAATCATTGAGTGTGTCTTTCTTCTTCTTCTTTTCGTGTCAAGGTTCCACTTCATTATACTGGTGGAACCATTGTGGTGGAAAGATTGGCCGTTCAGCAGTATAATACTGAACATTGCCCAGGGTGTGCCAGGCGCTGTGACGACGAAGGTCAATGGATACTTCGATTACGTCGATTGCGCCGTACAGGGAGGCTCCTTCCGTGCACCCCAGTGTGTTTTTTAGAGAACATAACTGAATTGCTTGGACCTAACGTGCCTTTTATTTAAAAATCTGAGCTCACGTAGGCACTGTTTCCACTGCACTTAAAAAGCTGAGTCAGCTAAATAATAATTCACTTCATTACATCTAACTTATTACATCTAACCCACCTGATGGTTATGTTAGCCTTTGCGGGGCCCGGGGCTAACGCATCCTTTTGGGCCCCAGTTATATGCCAGTTATATTCAATCAACTGGTACATCAAATGCCAAAATGCTCAAACAAGGAGTGCATAGTGAACACTTGCATTCAATTTGTTGATCAAATAAAAAATAAAGAGAAATACAGAGTGCATGTCATCAACCCATATAGACTAAAATGACTGGGGGACTGACTGTTTATAACTGCTGTTACCGGAACTAACTTGTTTTAGGGATGTTCCATAATATTAACTGTATCTATAAATTGATAAAATATAATATATTAAGTCTTAATTATTAATAAATTACAAATTGTTATCAATGGCAGAATTGCTGTGGTGTAAGATGAATAAAACACTTTGGGAAGTGCTGTTTTAGGAAAGTAATCAACTTTGAGGTTCATCATACCAACCTGTTGTTGATTATTTTCCTGTTTTTTTTTTTTGTTGTTTTTTTTTTGTTTTTTTATATTTCCCGTTGTTTTCATCCTGAGTACATCAGTGTTTACAATCATCATTTTCTCTTTTTCTGTTATCTGTGCACCCTTCAGCCAGATCGATGGTTTGGCACGCCTGGGTGATAGGAAGATTTTTTCAAAGCTTGTGGATGGTGTCTTCTACGATGGACAGATCAACTGGGGAAGAATCATTGTGCTGTTCTACGCAGTAGGAAAGCTGGCTGTAAAGGTCCTGAAGATACTGTTGTGCTGTAGTTTTTTGTTTTTTTCTGAGTGTGTGTGTGCATTGTGTGTGTAAATGACTCGCGTTTCTTCATTCCTTCTTGAGTAGATGGTACTGGCTAACCTGCCCACAGTGTTCTCAGAAATACTGGAATCATGTTTGGATTTCTTCAGGACAAAGCTATTGATATGGATTCGCAACATGGACGGATGGGTAAGAAGAAAGCAGAAACGCACTCACATTCATTAGGAAAATTTTTTGTGCACCTCTCACTAGTTGTTCAGAGGGATAATCGGTTATTATGAATCAAATATGAGATTATTCTTCCTGTTTTTAGATGTTTTTATTCATTTCTGTCTTTAAATGTTCTTTTTCTATTGGCAGATAATTTTGCTTCTTTTTAGACATTAATGTTTAAAGTGAGCAAAATTATCTTCAGACTAGCATGAAATTAGTAAAAAAAAACAATGTCTAGAAATAGGTTTAACAATAATAGTATATTTGGCTTGTTGCAATATAGGTAATATTAGATTCAAGAAGACATCTTCTTGAAGACTTCTTCAGTCAGTTTAACAGGTCACACCTGGGCAGCAAGAAACACCTATCAATCACATGTTCTAATATTTTTGATTGCTTGAAAAAATGGGTGAGTTCAAACAAAAGGTCATCTCAAAGATGTCTTCAGTGTATAAGGAAAACAATAGAATTGGCCTTGCTGTTCCAGTACTTTCTGAAGGACTGTATTTGACCACATTCATGCTATTTTCACTTGATAAAAAGTCATTTTTTTGCAGTGTGATGTGATGTTGGTGACTGAGTGCACCTCATTTGTATACCGTGCAGTGGCCTAGGTTAGATATCGTAAAATACTAGTTCAAGAAACATCAGTATACATGCAAAATGGACTAAATATTTCACTTATAGACCAAATTCATTGATGTGCCAGATGCAGTTGGATGTAAGCCTTGCAAATTCAACATGGGCAGACACATTATCTACAGTGCATCCGGAAAGTATTCACAGCGCTTCACTTTTCCCACATTTTGTTATGTTACAGCCTTATTCCAAAATGGATTACATTCATTATTTTCCTCAAAATTCTACAAACAATACCCCATAATGACAACATGAAAGAAGTTTGTTTGAAATCTTTGCAAATTTATTAAAAATAAAAAACAAAAAAAGCATTGTACATAAGTATTCACAGCCTTTGCTCAATACTTTGTTGAAGCACCTTTGGCACCAATTACAGCCTCAAGTCTTTTTGAGAATGATGCTACAAGCTTGGCACACCTATTTTTGGGCAGTTTCTCCCATTCTTCTTTGCAGGACCTCTCAAGCTCCATCAGGTTGGATGGGGAGTGTCGGTGCACAGCTATTTTCAGATCTCTCCAGAGATGTTCAATTGGGTTCAAGTTTGGGCTCTGGCTGGACCACTCAAGGACATTCACAGAGTTGTCCTGTAGCCACTCATTCATTATCTTGGCTGTGTTCTTAGGGTCGTTGTCCTGTTGGAAGATGAACCTTCGCACCAGTCTGAGGTCCAGAGCACTCTGGAGCAGGTTTTCATAAAGGATGTCTCAGTACATTGCTGCATTCATCTTTTCCTCGATCCTGACTAGTCTCCCAGTTCCTGCCGCTGAAAAACATCCCCACAGTATGATGCTGCCACCACCATGCTTCACTGTAGGGATGGTATTGGCCAGGTGATGAGTGGTGCTTGGTTTCCTCCAGATATGACGCTTGCCATTCAGGCCAAAGAGTTCAATCTTTGTTCAGTCTTTGTTCTGAGAGTCCTTCAGGTGCCTTTTGGCAAACTCCAGGTGGGCTGTCATGTGCCTTTTACTGAGGAGTGGCTTCCATCTGGCCACTCTACCATACAGGCCTGATTGGTGGAGTGCTGCAGAGATGGTTGTTCTTCTGGAAGGTTCTCCTCTCTCCACAGAGACACGCTGGAGCTCTGTCAGAGTGACCATCGGGTTTTTGGTCACCTCCCTGACTAAGGCCCTTCTCCCCTCATCGCTCAGTTTGGCCAGGCGGCCAGCTCTAGGTAGAGTCCTGCTGGTTCCAGGCTTCTTCCATTTACAGATGATGGAGGCCACTGTGCTCATTGGGACCTTCAATGCTGCAGAAATTTTTCTGAACCCTTCCCCAGATCTGTGCCTCGATACAATCCTGTCTTGGAGGTCTACAGACAATTCCTTGGACTTCATGGCTTGGTTTGTGCTCTGACATGCATTGTTAACTGTGGGACCTTATATAGACAGGTGTGTGCCTTTCCAAATCATGTCTAATCAACTGAATTTACCACAGGTGGACTCCAATCAAGTTGTAGAAACATCTCAAGGATGATCAGTGGAAACAGGATGCACCTGAGCTCAATTTTGAGTGTCATGGCAAAGGCTGTGAATACTTATGTACATGTGCTTTTTTTGTTTTTTATTTTTAATAAATTTGCAAAGATTTTAAACAAACTTCTTTCACGTTGTCATTATGGGGTATTGTTTGTAGAATTTTGAGGAAAATAATGAATTTAATCCATTTTGGAATAAGGCTGTAACATAACAAAATGTGGGAAAATTGAAACGCTGTGAATACTTTCCGGATGCACTGTAAATGGCAGGCTGGGTCTTAAACCAGGAAACTAAGAAAATAAGAAAGAAGGTAACTAGGAATACAGAAGCTGGAAATGCACAGACATGCTGTATGAGACTGAAATCAAACATGAACAATCAAAGTGAACAATGATCAAGGGTCAAGAGCCAAGACGTTTACATTATGCTCTTATCCAGAGAGGCTTCCAGATGTACCGTACATTGAGGTCTCTGTTGACAAGCATATCCTCATACGAGAAAAAAATACGGTATGAGCTAAGAATGCCATACAGTTAAAACCCTGTTGCGTTCTACAAAAGTTTGAGAAAGTTAGAGTTAAAAAAAAACTGTGTAGATTTAGTGTTCATTTAAGTGTTTAATGATCTTCGTTTGAAAACAGTCAGTGACAGTCAGGGGAATTTCTTTAGACTACCTGGGTGCTGGAGCAGAGAACAGGCAGTCTTGACGAATGTCTTGCTGATAAGTGAGGCAATAACGAAGCAAGACTGGAAGAATTTATAATGCACAATTTTAATCTTAATGCTTCTCCCTGCATTATTGTCCTTACAGATCAGCAGCATTTCAGCACTGACCCAGTTCTCTATCGAGCATATCTCAGCTTCCTCCTTCTACACCATCCCATCTCCAGTCGTGGCATTCTTCTGTGGGATTCTGTTGGGAAGTGTCATTGTCTGGAAATTCAGAATAAGCAGCTGAGAGAGAGAGAGAGAAGAGAGGCAGGCTGGAAGAGAACAAACGAGATGCACTGTGACAAATGAAAGCTTTTAATGTGTTTATAATAATGTGATACTTCTAGATCTTAATACATTTTAGAACGTTTACATATAAATATTAATTCTATTAAATGTTTTATTCTGTAGTATAAATGTTGTATACATTTAGGTAGCAGTTGGTAGTGTTTAGAGCCCTCTGCTGCATGCAAGACAAATTGCAGCAAAACTACACTGAAACCTTTTTCCCTAACAGACAGGTTCTCATTCCAGTTCCTGGAGTAACAAGTATCCTGCACATGTTAGTCTTTCCCTGCTCTGACATACCTGATTCAACCAATCAGCTCATTACCAGCGATTTCGGAGTTGAACCAGGTGTGTTATATAGTGGTGGTTCGAGACCGGTTCAATAGGGGGCGCCAGGCTGGAGCCAGTCAGCCTCTTAAATGGGCCAATTGGACTTTTTTGTTCTCAAAATATTAAGCTGCTGTATTGCACTGCACTGCACAATGGTATACCTATGCAATATTTTTAATAGCATTACATAGCTGAGCTAGAATTACACAACGAAAGTAGTATGCTGGGAGAGCCAGGCTAGTTGTAAAACATTTTGATTACCTTTATTTCCTCTCGCTGTCGTTATTTTTCTAGTGTCAACCGGGCCTTGTTCCACTTCCTTCCAACTTAACCTAGTGGAAAAAAAATGCCTTTGGAGACTTTGTCCACTGAACTAAGGGTTCAGACTCTCCCCAAAACCACCTATGGTACTAGAGCAGGGAAAACAGGGCAGGGGATTCTTCAGGACCAGGGCTGGGAACCTGTACTGTTACCTCTGCCACTTCCTCTGTAGAAACTACACATATCTCAAGAGGAAAGAGGGTTTATGGTTAATTCTGTTCAGGGGTATGTCTATTAACCTGCCTGGAAAAATGAAAACGGAAAGTGCCAGAAACTAAGGTATCTCTGAAATTTTATGCCTAAATTAGTTAGTTCTAAATATATCTTAAAAAACTACTAGAATATAGAAAGTTTCGTAGACATCTGGGAGTGTTACCTTAACTATTGTTAAATATATATATATATATATATATATATATATATATATATATATATATATATATATATTTACTTTAGATTTACATTACTTTATCAATAATGCATTGTGCACTTGTAGTTACAAATTTACACAATAAATTTTCTTTTGGCAATTGAAGTAATAGCAAAAGTGACAATGGATTATTGATGTACAGTAGGAAGACCATTCGTGATATTTTGTTATACACTTAATACCACTGTGTATTTTTTTAAGTAGCTTTCATGTAGTAAGCATGTAACACCTCTACCTCAGCAATAAGCACAGTACTGTCACTTGAATATCCATGAAAGTCACTCCAAAACTTATTTTTTTTTAAATCTGAAAATTTGATAAAGATTATGTTTCTATGTTGTTATGGTGAAGAAACGGAATATAAAATATTATAGATTTTGAATTCAGTAATTCAATTTCAGTGCAATATGATTTATATAGTGCTTTTAACAATTGATATTCTCACAGAGCAGCTTCACAGATATCCAGATATAGATACAGATTTAGATTGATACCTTATGATATTACACATTTCAAATAGTTTGTTTTTAAGTAGAATTTGAGGAAGAGTCTTGAGTGTGCTTTGTCTACAGTGTGCCTTGTTATTTATTATTTATTATCACCACAGTTAGTAGTATAATAATGCTCCTGGGAATTTTTGTTTGTGAAGACCTTGGGTAGATCATAGGATCAGGGATGGGCACTTTTTACTTAATCAATACTTGACAACTCAAGTTTATACATATATATGGAGTTTTATAACAATGCTGGAGATGTTTTAAATAAAGGCTTATAGATTATAGCATTTAGATTGATCTTTGTGTTACAGTTAGATATTTTAATGACTTGCGCTATTAGACATTACACAAATAAGCTAGAGTGATGTGACTGGATTTTGTTCAGTTTAATATGAAATGGAGTCTTTATAGTACCTTGCATAAGTATTCACCCCCTTGACCTTTTCCACATTTTGTAGTGTTATAACCTGGAATTAAAATAAATTTACATGTAATTACATCTACACTAAATAATCCATAATATTATAGTGACTAGGAACTCTCTCTATATATAGTTTGCAAAATAATTTATAGCTGAAAAAATGAAAACTTGTGGTTGCATAAGTATTCACCCCCCTCGATGTGAACCCCTAAATTAGTTCTGGTTTAACCAGTTGCCACCAAGAGTCACATAACTAGTTAAATCAACCAGTGTATAATTAGAATGTCATGTGCTTTCAGTATAAATACACCTGATTTGAGGAACAACCCTGAGTTTGATTGAGAACCGAAACAAACAGCATCATGAAGAATAAGGAGCTTTCAAAATATGTCCGGTACAAAGCTCTGGAAAAGTAAGCTTTTAAAATCTGGTGGAACAACATTTAATCCATTATTTAAAAAATGGAAAGAACATAGTATAAACCCTGGCTCTATCTACAGGAGGCTGTCCACTGATAAAGAGGGAATTAGTCAGAGAAGCAACTGAGGCAATGTAAGTCTTTATTACACATAGAACGTATACAGTGAATTCATCAATAATAATAATAATAATAATAATAATAATAATAAGAAGAAGAAGAAGAAGAAGAAGAAGAACAGTCATCATCATCATCATCTCTGCTGTAAGATATATCACACATGCAGCTATGGCCTCTAATAGTGCCTTGAAATAAAATACTTTTATTTCAATTAATATTTTGAATAGAATATTAGTTTAATTTGGCAGAACTATTAATGTAAAAAAAAATTATTTAAAAAAAATCATATACCATAATGAAGAATTGCACTAATGCTGCAAACTAGTCATGTTCATAAAACACAATTTACATTCATTACAAAAGTATTATGTTCATAAGTAATAGCCTAAAGACAAAAGAAAACACTAGTACACTACTACTATACTAAAAATAATATATTACATTAATAATATTACTAATAATAGGACTGCTTCTACAACCAGCAAGAAAAGTATTTTCTATGATAGCAGCTTATTTTAAAGCTGTTGTATCTAGCATAAAACTCTCTTCATGAATTCAAAATATTCAAAGACAACATAAAATCCAAACTGACATTTTCCCCTTGTTATCTCATGTTCTTGGTTAAACTGTGCATGAATGTATGTACCATACGTGGATAAGATCTTTTTCCCCACTTGTGAAGAGCCTCCTTGTTGCTTTATGGTAGAATTTTGGACAGGACAAATAGAAAAAAAAAATAATTTTGTGTCATGTTTTCTCTCCCCTTCCCCCCAGAGTTTTTCCAGATGCTTGTGAGATCAAAAACAAATACCTTGGCATTCAAATCACCACTTCCATTACTGACTGTATATACAGGCTCAAATAAATATGGCCTCCAGAGATGAAATTTTGTTTTCTTCCTCCATCTGCATCCTCCAGAAGCAGGATATCATGTTTTGGTAGGTAAATAGTCCAATAGTACAGTAAGTTGCAGGCTAGTTTGTCCATGTGATTTAGAACGCCCTGATGGATAAAATGAAAGTCCCACCGGCCCAAATGAGTGATTTAATTTCTTGGAAATGTGCTACAAAATGCCACAATTTTTTGCTGAGGAACTACATAATTGGGGAAGATATAATACACTGGGTAAGGTGCATCTTATGTTAAAACATTAATATATTTGAATCTATATTGCAGTTTCAGGTGCAAGCTTTGTCCATAGTCTATCCCAGAATGCATTATGCAGAGCTGGGTCTTGTGGCCAGTCTATGTAGGTCCGGGTCTTCACCAGCCTGGACAGTCTATGATGTACATTTAAGAGTTGATGAGGAACCTCCTCCAGGAACACCAGAACAAGAACGTCCCTGTGTTCAGCCAGTAATCTGTAAGTTGCCAAACGCATCTCCAAAGAGCACCATTTACTCCGAAGGTAGTTGCGGCTAACCAGGCAGAGGGTATGTCGGCTTCTGTAGAGGCTGTCCGTGATGTTCTCCACAATGTCCTTTCCTAGCTCAAAGTCCCTGCTGTGCAGGCAAAGCCTGAGGAAAGGGGGTCCACGTTTCTCCAGGTTGGGGAGAAGTTCATCCACTACCCAGCGCTCATCTTTCCCGCAGTAGGACACAAAAACATCGAAGTGGTAATGTCCTTTTCTGTTTGCCCTCATGGCCTCCTCTACCCAGGCACGAGCTATGTGAAAGAAAGCAAGCAGATAATCTCCAGCCAGCTGATGGAGCAGCACTACCAGCATGAAGAACACCAGTCCCAGAGAGGTGGAGGCAAAAAGGAGAAAGTCGATATCAGTTAAACAGTGGTCTTGAGCATACTTATGCAGAAACTGTTTTCCATGTGCAGTTTTACATGGCAGACTTTCCAGTGAGCTCCCAGGGAAATACACCTGAACACTCTGTTGATACTTTGCCCAATTGGTAATCCAAGCATTGTCACAGCTACAGTATAGAAGTGCTTTATCCATGATAAGATATCGAAGGTTTTTCAGGGGCTCTACAAAGTTTTCCATCACACTGAACACATCATCTGCATGTAAAAATAGCACTTTTAGTGACTGCAGGTCTCTGGTCAGGTCTTTGTTGAAAAAAGTTACTGACCATAAAGAAATATGTAGATACTCCAAATTTGAGAGGTTATGAAAAATCATATCAAGACCAGACTGATGAGACAAATCTACATTAAAAAAGATCAGACTCTTCAGGTTGACCAGTTGGTTCAAATCAGTCCAGTCCATTTGTGCTGTCTTGTGATTTGCTTTGATCACAAAATGTCTCAGAGACTTGAGGAATTGACCAGGAAAAGACTGACCACAGAGCAACTGCTCTGTCTCTGCAGTTAAATGGACAAGAGATTTGAAAAGCGTATTGTCACAATCCTGAAAAGTCACAGACTGGCCACAAACATGCAGGCTGAGGCCCGCTTCAGAATTCCTGCTCTTGCTTAAAAGAAGGGTCATTGGTTTTAATCCAGAGCTGATGTACAACTTAGTCAGATTTTCAGGAAGACTGAGGTTGATCCAGATCTTTGAAGGTTCAGAGGAGGGATACTGAAAGACTCCCAAACTTACAAACTCTGCAGATGTTAAATGAAGTAAAGTCACTGGCTCAATGAGAAGCAACTTATTGTCATTAATTAGGAGAGTTTTTAGGTTAGATAAACCGAAGAAGGTATATTTTGTAAGTTGAGATATTTTGTTATTACTAAGGTCCAAAGTTTTAAGCAAACATGTATTATTAAATGTAAAATCTTCAATATGTTCAATGTCACTGTTCACCCATTGCAGTTCCTCAAGCTCTCGCAGGCAACTAAAATGTCGGTAGCTGATATTTTGGAAATTGTTTGTACAAAGGCTCACTGTCTTGAGTTTTGTGACAAGATCAGTCTGATTTTCACACAGTGCCAAAGCCCTATCTCTATTTTTACTCTCTGGCGTAAGCCTCCAATGAATCGTTAATGATACAAGGTTTCTCAGAACGCTGATGAATGTTAAATTAATTGATTTAGCTGTATTATCACTGGCAGATATTTCAAAGCTTTCAAGCCATATGCATTTATCTAAATTGAGCACAAAAGAATCAGTTATATATAAGAAATGTACACTCAATGCAGTCGACAAAAGTTCATGGGCAGTTTCACAGATTTCTTCAAAGCTGCTTAACTTCTCGGAATATCTTACTATTAAATTTTCCACTTTTGTAATTTCAGATTTTAAAACTTCAAAATCAGTAAATTTTATTGCTAAAATATAAATGTTCTTGAAGTATTTCAACACAGTTTTATCTGTTAGTCTAACGGGAAGAAGAATAAGACTGACCTTCTCAATTCCATGAAACATAACATCAAATGAAGTCCCATTAGAAAAAGTGCAATTTGGCCTGTCAATAACTAAACTCTCAGATTTCACATATAAATAGTTTAATGACGATGACACAAATGTTAATCTGCATAACAACTCAGAAAAGTCGTCTATGCTGTTTATGAATACGAGTTGTTCTAACTTCTTCATTCCTTTGAACACGTCTGTTGCCATGGATGAGAGCCTGCAGTTGATGAATGAAAAAGTTGTGGCATTCTGAAGGTCATTGAGAATCTCAGACGAAAGTGAGAGATTTAAATATTGTGAGCAGTCAATTTCCAGACTTTGCAAACTTGAAAGATTTTTAAATGCTCTAGGGTGGACGGCAGAGATTTTTCCAAAGATTTTTAACTTCATGAGTTTCTGAAACCTTGAGAAAGAATAAGGATGCAGACTTGAATCCTTCATAAGGTCCACACAGAGGACCTCAAGATGGGGTGGAATCCCAGCAAGATCGAGTGCCACGTTGGAGACGCCTCTACAATATCCTGTTAGGTTACTTTTTGGACAGTTCCCTACTAATTTTACATCCAAGTAATCTTCATAGACAAAACATTTTTCAGACACCCAACACAGCACACATGTCAAAAGGTTTTTGAAAATAACAAAAGAGAAAAACTGCATGTTTTATCTTGCCTCGTCCAAGAGATGCAACAGAAGATCAGACTTGTTCAGTAAAGCTGTTTTTTCCTGCAAACTTTTTAACCCTGGTGAATTAAAATAACTAATTCCTGAAGATTTTAGATCGATTTCTGTATTTTAGAGACTGTTCTCTAGTTTGTCAAGACACTCCAATGAGTGTGCAGTAAAGATCAACTTCTCAGGGTTGAAGCATTTAAAGTAATTTACATTTGCTGGAACATCAAAATAGACCATGGCCTCTCACTTCCTCTTTTTTCATACTTCTCATTTGTTTCACAGGCATATCATCATTTTAAAAACAGATCAATACAAATCACCATTATATAGTAAGTAGTTTCATCTTTAATATTCTCTCTTAGTCCCATTCAACAATTCAGACATGGAAAGGGAATTTGATAAACCAGTGTTGTGTTTGCAATTGTTTATTAATATGTGACTTCTTCTATGCATGATAGAGCTTTAACCAGCATTTGTGGATGGCAGGGCGAATTGTGCTCACAGACAATGAGTTCTGGAGATGTTTCTGAGCCCATGCAGTGATTTTTCCATTACAGGATCTTGCCTGTTTTTAATGCAGTGCTGCCTGAGGGCCAGAAGATCATGGGCATGCAATATTGATTTTCACCAAAGTCCCTTGCGCACAGAGATTTCTCCAGTTTCTCTGAATCTTTTGATGATGGTGATGTGTACTGTAGATGAGATATTCAGTCTTCACAATTTTACATTGAGGAACATTATTCTGAAATTCTTCCACAATTTGTACATGTAGTTTTTTGCAAATTGTTGAACCTCTGCCCATCTTTATTTCTGAAAGACTCTGCCTCTCTAAGATACTCTTTTATATCCCCAATCATGTTACTGACCTGTTGCCAATTAACCTCCAGATGTTTCTTTTTAATAACACTGATTTTCCTGCCTTTTGTTGCCTCGTCCCAACTTTTTGGAGACCTGTTGCGGCCAACGAATTCAAAAATTACCTTTTTTTTTTTTTTCTTAAAATGGTATATTTACTCAGTTTAAACATTTAATAGGTTTTCTATATTCTATTGTGAATAACATGGGTTTATGAGATTTTGCAAATCATTGCATTCTACTTTTATTTACACTTGACACAGCATCCCAACTTTTTTGGAACTGGGGTTCAACCGCCACACAGAATCTTAAGTGTTAACAGTAAAACCTTGTTTGCAGTCATCCTGATTAAAAATATTTGGTCTATGTATGTACTACAGACATCAATCATATTGAATTATCATTCTGTCTTCCTAGCTGCCTGAAAAGGTGCTGTAAAAAGATGCATCTTCAAATGCAAATGAGAAAACTGACATGGAGATGTTCCTTCTATAACTCCAAATGGAGGAAAAAAGGTGAACGTAAATAAAGGCCATATTTGCCTAATGATTATTGTCATTTATTGCTGAACGGTAAAGCAATAAATACAAATATCTTTCAATTACAGGAAACAATGAGCCACACTTGACTGTTTATTTTGGGCATTAGTCTTTTAATAAGAAGTGATTTTGGCAGATCACATCTTGTAACAACCTGCAAGCTCTAGTCCACTGGGTTAACAGGGGGTTCCTTTTGATCATCTTCATAAAGAGTAGGGGGCCTCAAAATATTCTGGTATTGGGTAAAGACCCTGGTCATTTCCCTTCCATTTTGGTAATGAGGTGGGTTGAGCCACATTTTCTAGTTAGTAGGGACCAGTAATGTGTTGAATTTAATTAGTTAAACTTTGATTCAGCACCCAATATTCTATTGTTAGCTGCACATTGCTGCTAGGAAGTCATTCCATATTAACAGTCTCCTTCATTCACTGAAGGAGCTCTAATAGGAACATCAATGCACCTAATCACATTTGGGGAAATATGAAATTGCCAGGGCCCTGCACAAGAGTGTGTTGAACCCTTGGAGTGTCAGGCGTACCGTACACGAATGGCCCTACACACAGTTACCTTACCCACATGCTCTGCATCGCCGACATTGTACAGAAAACTCCCTCTGGGAAAAACACTGCATAAAGACGTGCTCAGTGTTAAGCACTGATCCACGATGGGTCACGTTGGTGATGTGAAGGTTCAAAAGGTTTGTCAAATAAAAATCAATGATTCACGTGAAAAATGGTAACGCTACTGAAATATTCATCCGGATACAAAAACAGCTATCACCCACTCACAGTGGAAGAGATTTTGTATAATCTTTGCTTCCTTGTCCACAGGACATGCTTCAAAAGGGTAGGCCCTGCTCCGTTAGCTCTTTGGAAACATAACCTGCTTAAGAGCAGGTCATGTTCAGAGAGTGATTGGTATGGCTGGATATCCTAAAAGTTATGTTTTTAGAACTGATGGTGGAGGTGATCCATTTACTTGGAGTAAACGTACCCAGGTAAGCCTCATAACCTGCTCTCTGGAATAGACCCCATTTGTTGCCAACTGGTCTTGTTTTAAAGAATACCTACAACAGAAGGCTTATTGTTTGTGATAAGCTACAAGACTGGCTCATGCTAGTGGATCTGTACATTCTACACATTCACTGTCCACTTTTATAAGAATGCCTGTACACTTGCATATTTATTAAATTCATGGAGCACTTAATGAACATTGATTAAAGGCTATGGCTAGCCTCAGTCTTGATTTAAGTCACAACTGCAAATTTAATAAAACATTTTATTTCAAAACAAGTCAAACACTTCCTCAACCACGATCAGCCCAATGGTTACTTGTGTTGCCAGCTGGTACCCTAGAAGGAAAAAGCAGACAAAGTTCAGTAGTATACCCCAAAAAAAAAAAAAAAAAAAAAAAAAAAAAAAAAAAAAAAAAGGGAAAAAAAAAAAAAAAAAAGGGGGGCTTTAAAGAAAACCATGAAGTCCCCTGGTATTAGGTGGTACAAAGACACATGGTTCCAAATCCCAGACTCCACAGAATACAGAACACCTCATCCAGTGAAAACCTTCATGAAGTCATGTGTTGAAACAAGGCGAGCATTACACAAGCCACTGGATCCCTAGGGTTCATTAATGCTGGATTCAGGGTGCCTTGCAAGTTGCAACATCATTTATAAAATACACTATGGAGCCCAACACAAAAGCATGTAGCTCCTAAAAAAAGCCACTTTAACTGGACTCTGTTACACCCCTGAGTGACTGCTGGTACTGTTCTACTATAGTGAACCAACATTCTTGCAACAATTGGACTGACCTTGCAGTACAGCACAACAGCAGGCCACAGCATGTAGTGTAGTCAGGGGACAACAAGCAGCATTGGGAACAAGCTAGCCAGCCAACATTAGCTACAACATTGAGGATTACCTTTTCAAGACTGCAATTGGTTTTATAGCTTTAACCATGTACTGTGCATTAATTGATCTAAAGCAAATACTGCTATAAACTAACTTGGAAGTATAGAAGCAGTACAGCACGCTGTTCAGTGTGAGTGGCCATGCTGACTTGATGTTACTCCAAACAGGGAAGGAACTTCCTTGAGAAGTAGCTGAGAAGACTACAGAGTTCAACTTTTATGATGGCAGGGCATTTTCAGTGCCTTTTACCAGTTGTAGATGGGGGAATTACACATTGCAACTTTTCCCTCAAACACAGCACAAGGATTGCCAGATGAACACTTCCACTGTACCTTTGCCCAATTGATCTCATCCCTTCCTCAAGCTGCAGTGGCTGTTGCAACAGCTGCACACCTGGTCAGCACCATATGCAGCAGTTCATCTAGGAAGATATCATAATGCTTTAGTGGTCACAGCTCATCAGCACTGTACCATATTAGGGTCATAGGAACATACCCATCACCAGGAAGTGAGCAAGCTTTGTGCTCAGCATCAGGAGGGGCAGAAGCTGCTGTTGCCTTCAAGGTGCACATAATGTAGACCTGGCAAGAGAGTCCAAGTTACATTGACAGTTAAAGGTGCCAGTTACACTGGCAACAGTCATTACTTGCCAAACTACCATTCCCTTGCTGAAACCTGAATGCCTCCCCTGCTTAGCTGCACCAGTTTTGGGCATGAAGTGGGAACTGGACACTGTAGTCTTGGAATCAACCAGGCAAGGACTTGCAGTTACGGTTTTGCTGGTCAGCTTACAAGTGCACAAAAGAACCTCACTCACCCATAGTTCTCAATGCAGGAATATCTGGGGACTGTATTTATGTCAGGGACAGCAGTGGCCACAACTGCCTACAAGGACACGTAGGGGTACATTGTTGAACAGCAGTACTGACACCTCAATATTTATAAGCTCACCCAGGTAGTACTGGGTGGCTGGCCTTTCAGATATCCAGTCATCTACAAGAAGAAACTTCATTAGTAGCTCATCCTCAGACAAGCAAGCTACTGTTTAACCATGATACAAACCAATCATGAGTCTCAGAGAAAACAAAAGGTTCCTCAGCAGCTTGGGTAGAATCATGGGATATCCAAGCAGGCATCAGAGTACTGCTGGGAGCATCACGGAATCTGGAAAGCATTTGATGGAGACCAGATTTAGTAGAGTTGTCCAAGTAAACACAGACAGGTTTAATATGGAAAGATACCTTGGGTAGTGACACTCAATTGAAATGGGAGTACCACTTAAAGGCTCTGAAACAATTCCAAGGGCAGAGACATAGACCAGTTCATCCTCATTTACCTGAGAGAGAAGTAATACAAGCAATCACACAATTTAAACAGAACTAAGGATTTCTAGAAATAAAGACTTACAGCCAACTTGCTGTTGCAGCCATCCAGTCCAGATTCATAGATAAGGACTTGAGAAGCAGCATTTTCCCCTTTAGCAGCACAGCCTCCCAAGGTGAGAGCAGTAATATTGATGGACTTACCATTACCAGACAGATTTTTCTTCACTGCCACATACACAGCAGTATCATTGCACTCTGCAGTTACACTCAAAGCAGAAATTGGATCAAAGTGCCTTTCAGGCTGCACTGGTGTTGCTCCTGAAATAGCTTGAAGTTTGCACAGTCTTGGCCATTTTGCTTCAGCCAATCCAAGAGCAACAAAAAGCAGTACAAAACCACCAACTTGTTTTAATTGCCTTATTATTGATTCTGAGAATCCTAAGGACACATATACAAGCTGGCTATTCCATTTTATACTGTATTTCAGGCACCCCTTTTAATTATCTTGACCTTCTTCTAAACGTGTTGTTTTAGTATTTGTGCTGCTTCACAGATGACACCAATTAGTATTTTATACTTCCTGGCATCTGATTGGTTCAAAAGCTTTGTCAAGCCAATTAGCTTGGCCTAGTATAGAACTGAAATTTATTTTTAGACATTGACGGAGTTTGGCCAACAATGGTTGCATGGCAGCTCTAACAGATTATAAATTACTACTAACTCAAGTGATTCAAAATTACACAGATTAGTAAAAAAAAATTGTTAACAGTTCCTGATTAAAAAAACCCAAACAAACTCTAATTGATTGGGTATGGTCAAAATATTTATTTATATTGATCCACATTGTACATCCTCTAATGACTGGAAATCAAATTGAAAGTTAGTTAACTCTATGTTGAATTCAAGTTTATCACTTGAAGTTCCAGATCATTTAACTGTAAACCAAACTGTAGTTAAGATTAGAGTAGATATTGCTGATACTTTTAATAACTATTTTTCTGCTGGCTTAAGTTCTGACTCTATTAATTCTGTTACCTTTATGAAATCTGTTGATCCTGCTAAACATTGCCCTGAACAAGTGTTTAATTTATCTCCCATTTCAACTTCCCAGCTTTACAATGCTCTAGTGTAACTAGACATTACAAAAACTCAGCAGGAGTTGATAAAATTGAGCCCTATATTTAAAAAATGGCTGCTGGTATTGTGGCAGGGCTAACTGCTTCCATCTTTAATCTAAGCTCAACACTAATACCATACCAAAAATGTGGAAATCAGCAACTGTCATTCCATTATTAAAAGGTGGAGACCCTTCAGATCCTAATAATTATCATCCTGTCTTCAGATTACCAGTTCTATCTAAAATATTTAAATCATTGATATATGATCAAATAAAACAATTTCTAACTGATAATATCCTTAATGATCACCAATCAGGTTTTAGAGCAGGTCACAGTACCATAACTGCTGCTATGCTAATCACAAATGACATAAGCTTTTTAGATAGCAAAAAGTTCTGTGCAGCATTATTTGTTGACCCTTCGAAAGCTTTTGATTCTGTCAATCATAATCTATTGTAACAGAAACTTAGGTGTATAGTTTTTAGTGAAGCTGCTCTAAAATGGTTTGAAAACTATTTTTTAAGCACACTCAGTGTGTATGTTTAGGAAATTATAGGTCACCTTTCCAACAAGTAAAAAAAGAGTTCCTCGAGGATGGATTGTAGCTCCCCTTTTGTTTTCTATTTTTAGCAATGATTTAGGCTTCAGCATAGATTCAAAATATGATTTTTAGTGTTACTCATTAAGGTCAACAATTTGGTAATTTAAAAATGAAAATTGTGTTTCATTCAATTATATGTATTGATAATTTGGGGCTTATTAACCAAACAATTTTGACCTGGCAATTAAACTATTCTGCATATCCTAGGAGGATGGTGGAGCTTCAAGTGTAGTCTTTCAAGTCAGACATATTATTAGTCCAGTTAAAATACACACAACAGCAAATCCAAGGTAGGCTAGATTACAAAACATAAAAAGTGACTAAAGCAGATGCCTTTAATTATGTGGATAGCATTTAGAAGTTTGCATGAAATACCAGGATCCTTATGATACATTTTACTGATGGGGAACCCCTAGCAGTGAGAGTTCAAGAAAGTTGAATTTAGAAATAAAATAACTTCAACATAGCATGTAGTATTCCTTCAAGTCTATTCAACTGGGGACTACTGCTTTAAACACCCAGTTGGTGCCAAGCTAGAAACATTCCACAACACCAAGAGCCATAAGGTGTACCTTAACCTTCCAGTTAGGTGTTCAGGACTCCAACAGTCCCAGTCTAAGCAGAAACGACCTTGGTCTTTTAACCTTTTGGTAATAGCTTTTCTCTTGGGTAAAAAGGTACAAATCTGTAGTGACCACAGGCATGGAGTGTTCTGGTAAAGTGTATCATTTGGATGGCACCTTAATGTCAGTTATCTTCTGGCTAGCCCACATATTTATGCAGGCCAACTATCCCTGCTTGCCCTCTGACCATTACAAGACAAGAGCATACCCAATTGTGTCAGAAGGAACGAGGCATCACAACAGAAGTTATTAAAAAAAAAAAAAAAAAAATTTTATTTATAAAAGGGTCATTGGACTACCAAACATTTTCCAGAACCATGATTGGGCCAATTCTCACTTCTCTCTCTCCAGCTGCAAACCTGCAAATAAAGGTAAAATGCATGAACAGGTTACAAAACCACAACAGAATCATAAGTTGTGTAATGGCAATTCAGGTCATAGAGTGCAAAGACCAATTACATGAACAACACAGTTCTCCCAAATACCTTGCTCTGATGGGAGATCACGTCCCTTTCTCAAACCACAGCTGCTGCTGCAACAACTGCATACCTGGTCAGCACCATATGCAGCCGTCCATCTAGGAGGAAACAGTAGTGCATTAGTAGGCACAGCTCACCTGCACTGTACCAACACTGCCACAGCAACATACCTATTGCCTGAGAAGGAACAAGCCTTGTGCTCAGCATTCAATTCAATTCAATTTTATTTGTATAGCGCTTTTTACAATAGACATTGTCTCAAAGCAGCTTTACAAAGCAGGGGCAGATGCTGTTGCCTTCAAGATGCATGCAATATAGAACTGGCAACAAAGGGAGAACATGTTACATTCTGACAGCTAAACATGTCCATCACCCCTGACCAAACAGTTATCACCTACCCAGCTACTAGTCACTTGCTGCAACTTGAATGCCACCATCTGAAACCCCAGCTTAGCTGCTTGAGTCTGGGGCATGAAGCAGGAACTGGAGTGCGTAAGCTTGGCATCAATCAAAGCACCTGGAAGGATTTAAACCAGTAAGGAATGTTCAGGACAGCTTACAAAGGCTTTCAAATGAACCTCACTCACCCATGGTTCTCAATGAAGGAATATCTGGGGACTGCATTTATATCAGGAACAGCAGTGGCCACACAGCTGTCTACAAGGACACGCAGGGGCACATGGTTGAACTGCACTACCCATGCCTCAATATTTATAAGCTCTCCCAGGTGGTAATTGTAGTTGGAAGGCCTTTCAGATATCCAGTCAGCTACAAGAAGAAGCTTCATTAGTAATTCATCCTCAAACAAGCAAGCTACAAGTCAACCATGATACAAACCCATCATGAGCCTCAAGGAGAAAATGAGATGTTCCTCAGCAGCTTGAGCAGAAGCATATGGAATCCAAGCAGGCAGGAGAGCATTGCTGCTCACATTGTGGAATCTGGAAAGCATTCAAGACAGGACTATCACAAGTGGGCACAGCCTCCCAAGTAAACCCAAACAGATTTCTTGGATCAGAGCAATACCTCGGATAGTGACACTCAACGAAAGCCATAGCACCAGGACTTTTTAAAATGGGAGCATTACTTAAGGGCACTGAGGCAATACCAAGAGTGAAGATATAGACCAGCTCATTTGCAGTCACCTGAATGATTGGTGTAAATGTAAACTGATGTCTGATAGTGAGCTTAAAACAAAAAGGTATATAGCAATAGAAGACTTAATCAACTTGCTGTTGCAGCCATGCAATAGTGATTCATAGACAGGGACTTGAGAAGAAACAGCCACCCCTTTGGCAGCATAGCCTGCCAGTGTGAGAGCAGCAATATTGAGGGGTGCACTAGTACTGAACAGATCTTTTCTCACGTCTATATACACTGCAGGCTCATTGCACATTGCTGTTACTCTCTGGGTAGGAACAGCATTAAACGGTCTCACAAAGTTCACTGGTGCTGCTGGAAAATGCCAAGTCAGTTTCTTCACTGGCCTCTGCTTTACTTGCTGGTCTTGAGCATCTGAAGGATTTTGAAGGTGCAATCCAAGTGGGGCTACTGCAGAGCTTCCACTCTGGGGATCATTTTGTGCCCACTGAGAAGGCAATCCAGCACTCACTTGCAGTGAAGGATGACCTGGTTTGTTAGATTGAAGCCCAACAGGAACATTCCTCCATCCTGGCCATTGTGCTACTGACAAGCTAACTGCCAAAAACAACACTACACCAAACCCCACTTGGTTGAAACCCATTGTTGTTAACAGACAACTGAGAGCACCTCCTATACAGGCAGGTATTCAAGCAATTTTAAACATCCTGATGTTCTTCTAAGCTTGTTGAGTTACTAATTGGACTGCCTAACAGATGACAGCAATTAGAATTTTACTGCCCCTTGCATTTGATTGTTCCACGAGCTTAATTCTCTTAAATGTCTAGGTCACATGACCTAGCTAAGCAATTTGCCAAACATAGAACTGAAATGCAGCTTTAGTAGTTTATTGAGGATGTGAGGTAAAAAAGAAATATAAAAAACTGAAATGTCTTGTGTTGTCACAGGACATTTTTTGTGAGCTGCAAAACAAACATACCTGCAGGTTAATTAAAGTGGGGCTATTGCTGTTGGCTCATGGGTTAGAAAGAAGTAACAGAAACCAAGGGGGTATTCCTGAAAGCAAGGTTAACTTGGTGTTACATAAAATCTGAACTCTAGGTTGATTAACCCAAACAATGCTTATGCTGAGTTTTCCGGTTCCAGAACATTTGTGAGGCGTAAGTTCAATCACCCTCTTATTGGTAACTCAGAGTTAACATATGCACACCGTGAGTGTATATGTTTATAAAGGCAAGTATGTCAGTTGTTTCTCCACCTTTGAGTGCAGATGAGGACTCGCTCAAGCTGCACATGCTTCATTTGGAATTGGAGGCCATGGAGAAACAGATCCACGACCTTCTCCACAAACAGGCCCAGCTGCATGAGCGAAGAAACACGCTGGAAACATCTCTTGCTATTGCCCACAAATCTAATGTAAGCATGCAGCATGGTACTATCACTCCCAGCACCTCTACGCCATGTGTTTCTCTGTGCAGGTACCGTGCAACCAGGACGTATCCAGCCCAGGTCTCCGTCACGCTGGCGCAGACACACAATGGACCTTGGGTGCACCAGCGGCGGAAGGCGAGGACCCCTCCCTCTCCGCTGCCCTCAGTCTTCAAGATCTCCACCAGGAAACGCTTTGCCCCTCTCCGTGATACCAAACCGAACGCCGTGATTCGTTGGAGAGTTCATTGTTTGGAACGTCCGCATCACCTCATCTAAAGGTAAGGTGCTCGTGTTCTTGATGTCGCTGTGCAGGTACCCGCGATCCTGAAGAAAGACGAGAGCATAAGAGCTGTTGTGCTCCATGCTGGGGTGAACATCATCAGGCTGTGGCAGACGGAAATCCTGAAGAGGGACTTAGGCAGCCTGATTGAGACGGTACAAAGCAGATCGCCCGTGACTGATCATCGTGTCTGGACTTCTCCCCACATACAGACGTGGACTTGAAAGGTTCAGGTTCAGACTCTTGGCCTCAAATGAGCGGTAAATATCATGGAGTAACGAACAGAATCTGTTCATTGTTAATAATTGGAATCTGTTCTGGGAGCCTCTTAGGTTCTTCCGTGCTGATGGCCTGCACCCCAGCAGACTTGGAGCAGAACTCCTGTCAGACAACATCTCCAAAATGCTACACATCATGTGACTGCCTGCCATAAGTACAGCCTCCAACATCAACATTTATCATAATCAATGGTCAAATAATAATTCAGCATTTGTAGTCCATCCTATCGAGACTGTGTCTGTCCCCCCAGCTAAAAAAAATTCAGAAATTTTGTTTTAGTAACCAAATAAACATAAAATTAGATCATACTGAATGCACAGCCAGCACCTTTGATCTGAAGCTAGGACTGTTAAACATTAGATCTCTTACGTACGTCTAAGGCACTTATTATTAATGAAACCATCACTGATCAGGAATTTAATATAATGTGTTTAATGGAAACTTGGACTAAACCAAACAAGTACTTAACACTAAATGAAGCTAGTCCTCCTGGATACAGTTATATACATCAGCTTTGTCTAACTGACAGAGGAGGAGGTGTTGCACTCATCTATTATCATAATCTAGTCATGACACAAAAACCTAGTCATAAATTCAACTCTTTTGAAGTTCTTTATACCAGTATAACATATGTAGCCACAAAAAAATAAGTCAATTCTGCTAATTATTATTTATAGACCCCCAGGGCCATATTCTGAATTCCTTGGTGAATTTTCTATGTCCACCTACTGTTTGACTCCCAGAAGCAAAAGCCTTTTTTCCTAGTTTTAAACAACCTGGGATTAACTTTATATCCACTTTCTTTATATCTTCATTGCACCATAACAGGATATCATCAGTTTCCACCTCCTCAAGTGCTGTGGTGTTGTGGGAGGTAACAATCCTCCACAATCAACTGCAGGATACCATGTTTGTTTTGGTATGCCCACTCTTCACAAGACAATCAAACCCTGATGAATAAAGGTCCTGTCCACTTAAATATGCCATTAGCCTTATAATATATTAGTTTAAAATCCATTGAACATTGTCACTAAACTGAATCACAAACTCCCACAATGAACTAATTAACTGGGAAGAAGGATGGTACGTTGAGGAACATTATGGTAAAAGATTAATATATTTGATTCTAAGTTGCAGTTTCAGGTGCAAGCTTTGTCCATAGTCTATCCCAGAATGCATTATGCAGAGCTGGGTCTTGTGGCCAGTCTATGTAGGTCCGGGTCTTCATCGGCTGGGACAGTCTATGATGTACATTTAAGAGTTGATGAGGAACCTGTGTGAATGTCCCTGTGTTCAACCATCAATCTGTAAGTTGCCAAACGCATTACCAAAGAGCAAAACAACTCTTGAAAATGCACAACAAATCTGAATATGAATATGAGTTTTTCCAACTTCTTGATTCCTTTGAACATGTCTATTGCCACAGACATGAGCCTGCAGTTGATGAATGAAATAATTGTCATTCTGAAGGTCATTGAGAATCTCAGACGAAAGCGGGAGATTTAAAGATTGTGAGCAGTCAATTTTCAGCCTTTGCAGACTTGAAAGATTTTTAAATGCTCCAGGGTGGAGGGCAGAGATTTTTCCATAGATTTGTAAGTTCAAGAGTTTCTAAACCTTGAGAAAGAATAAGGATGCAGACTTGAATCCTTCATGAGGTCCACACAGAGGACCCCAAGATGGGGTGGAGTCCCAGCAAGATGCCTCTACAATGTCCTGTTAGGTTACTTTTTGGACAGTCCCCTAGTATGATATCATTCAAGTAATCTTCATAAATGAAACATTTTCAGACACACAACACATCACACACGTTACAAGGTTTGTGAAAACAGCAAAAGAGAAAAACTCCATGGGTTGACACGACCTCTCACATCCTATTTTTGGTACTTCAACAGTTCGATAGTCATGTGGCTCACCCTCTAACGGAGTTACCATTCTATCTTCTGGATTTACTTTCTGGCACCTTTGGATTGTTAATTCTGGTGTAGAGAGTATTACATCATATCCTGTCTTATGTACATGAGTAATTACAAACACTGGGCTTGTCAAAAGCACCTGCAGGGCATGGGTGGTGTATAAAGTAGTGTTGTGGCCATAGTAATTGCAGAAGCTTTTTGATAAGCAAATGCTGCTGCCGCTAATCCATGGTAACATGGCGGCATACCTTGTTCTACATTGTCAAGGTTCGTGCTAAAGTAGGCAATAAGCTGTTTACCTTGACCTTGCTGATGGGTTAACATGGCATTGGCAAATCCCTGTTTTTCAGAGACATACAAATGAAAGTGCTTGCTATAATTGGGCCCAGCCACAGCTGGCGCAGAACAGAGATTGCTTTTTAACATTTCAAATGCTGCTAACGCCTCTGGTGTCCGAACAAGGGATGCACTTTCTTTCCTCTGGTCTGCTGCTCGTATCAAACCCCGTAAAGGGGCCATTTTTAGTGCAAAGTCACAGATCCACTGTCTACTATAGACTACTATCCCCAAAAAAGAAAGTATTTGTCTTACCTTTTGAGATTTTGGGGCAGTTCTTACGGCCTCCACATGGGCTGGGGTAGGAGATATATTCGTTCCATGCAACATCCTGCCCAAGTATTCCACTTCTTCTTTACAAAACTGCAATTTGTCCCTGCTGACTTTATAACCATTTTCTGCAAGCATTGTAAGAACTTTTAAGGAGTCCGCTCTACATTGCTCTTTGGGTGGACTGCAAATCAATAGATCATCCACGTACTGAACCAATGCACATTTACATTAATACAAGCAAAGCGATATCAAGCAGAGAACAATTCAAGTAGTGCTACTATACAAGATCCATTAATTGAGTTCCAGAAGAAGCAAAGTGCACAGAGTAGAGGTGTAAATGCAAGGGTAAGGTTTATTTTATTTATTTATTTATTTTTTAGTGGTTGGTCAGGTGTTCATGGAAGAAGTGGGTCTTTAGCTGTTTCTTGAGGATGGTGACAGATTCTGCCATCCAGATTGAGGTTGAAAGTTCATTCCACCACTGAGGAACAGTTAGTTTGAAGGTTCTTGAAAGGGACCTTGAGCCATGCTGAGTAGGCACTACTAAGCATCAGTCATTGATTGATCGCAGTTTGCGTGAGGGAATGTAAGTCTTCAGGAGAGAGTTGAGGTAGGAGGGTGCTGTTCCAGACAAGGTCATGTAGGTGAGCATCAAGGCCTTGAATTTGATGCGGGCAGCTATAGGAAGCCAGTAAAGGGAGATGAAGAGGGGTGTGACATGGGTTCTCTTGGGCTGGTTGAAGACGAGGTGTGCTGCTGCATTCTGAATCATCTGAAGTCAAATGACTTAGATGGAGCTGGCCGGGAGGTCCGAGAGTAGTGAGTTGCAATAGTCCAGTTTTGAGATAACAAGAGCCTGGACTAATAGTTGTGTAGGCTGTTCAGTGAGGTAGGGTCTGATTTTCTTGATGTTGTACAGGATGAACCTACAGGACTGTGCCGTTGTTGAGATGTGGTCTGTAAAGGTCAAGCTGTCATCAAGAATCACCCCAAGGTTCCTGGCTGTCCTGGTTGGCTTGAGTGTGGTTGAGCCGAGCTGTACAGTGAGGTTGTGGTTGATTAAGGGACAGGCTGGAATGACGAGAAGCTCATATTTTGCCAGGTTGAGCTTAAGGTGGTGTTCCCTCATCCAGACTGAGATGTCTGGCAGGCAAGCAGAGATTTGTGCAGAGATGGATGAATCATCAGGCTGGAAGGACAAATAGAGCTGGGTGTCATCAGCATAGCAATGGTATAATAAGCCATGAGATTCAATCACCTGCCCGAGAGATGTAGTGTAGATAGAAAACAGCAGTGGACCCAGAATGTTCTGGCAATGTTGATTGAAGCCAAGTCTTCTGCTAACACGTGATTTAATATAGATGGACTTTCAAAGTACCCTTGAGGGAGGCGCGCATACGTGTATTGTGTTGCCTCACAGGTAAATGAAAACAAATGTCTCGATTCCGGGTATAACGGTATACTAAAGAAAGCTGAACACAAGTCTATTACTGTGTACCACTTAGGGTGTGCGGGTCAGGTACTAAAGGTGTCTCTGCCTGTACAATTCTGCTAACTGCACGTAAATCATGTAAAAGTCTCAATTTTGCAGAGTTGGGCTTCCTGACAGGAAATTTGGGTGTATTACATTGGATTTTGGTTGGAATCAGGACCCCTGTTTCTAGTAGCCCCTGTATTGAAGGCCTGATTCCTTCCCTAGCCTGTGTAGTCAATGGAATTTCTGATAGGGTAACCTGACATTAGGTTTAACTTCTATTTTTACCTGTCCTGCTGATTTGACTAACCCTACATCTGTCTGGTGTTTTGTCCACAAGCTGTCAGGAACACTTTTCAGCATGGCTTCCTCTTTTTCCTTATCAGCTTCTGTTGTGAGAACTGGTGTATGTAGTGACGACAACATGTGCCTCTCTATCCATGTGTGTGTAGCTATCATGCTATCTACTCCCTTTTGTGAAATTCTTGTGTACTTCTTGCCTGGTGAAGTGTGTAAATATGGATTGTTAGTGGGCTTCCACTCCATAAACTGCCTCTTTAACCATAGACACTAAGCAAACCTTTCTGCTACCATGAGAGAGATGTGAGGGGCTGCTTTCGGCACGTGGTGCCAGTCTTTTTGGTCACCTTTCAAGCGTACCATGCCAGCCACTCCTTGTGGTCCTATTACAACATCCATTGTTATCACCTCAAATTGTCTTTGTTACATTATTTCATTCCACGTCTGTCCATACTCTTCATTTTTACTGTCTTGATCAAAGTACATTGTACAGTACAGGGGACTTCTTGTTTCTCTGCAGTCTGGTCACACTGCTTGTATCCACATCTTCCATTTTAGATAAGTCTAAGTTCAGATGAGTCTGGATCAATATACTGAAGCCAATACACTGTGTCATGTCTGATTTGTCTGTTTGCTTCTGTCGGTAGGCGCTGTCCTACTGAGATTTCATCCGGAAAGCTTATCCACAGTCCTGTGAGACTGCAATGTATTTTTGCTGCTAGTTTGCACAGTAGATCTCTGCTGAGTAGGTTTACAGGGGATTTGGTGTTTATAGAAGTGGTGCCACCATTGTGATGTCTTCAACTGTTAATGTCAGGGGCTCCATGAATCTCAATACTTGTGTTGTTCCCAAGAAGCCAGTGGTTTTTATCGAGTTGCGAGAGAGGGGGAGTCGGGAGCCTTCCTGGCCTATACATGAGAATCTTGCACCTGTGTCTGTCTATCATAAACAGAGCTGGTTTCGTGCCATTGATAGACACCATGACTGTTGGTTCTTGTCTTGGATGCAGTGTAGTGTTGTACTGCATATGCTTCCCCTCCGGCTTCTCTGGGCATCTTCAATTCCAGATGGCTGCGGGTCCCAACCAGGATCCCGCAATTTCTTGCCATTGGTTTGGGCATGGAGGTCCTCCTTGTTGGTCTCTATATCCTGGCTGCCCTGGCTGTTTCTGGCAATTCCTTTTGGTGTGTCCTTTCTCTACTCATCCCCAACATTCCATTGGCTGTGACCTGGGGGCATTACCTTTTGTCTGGGGGCCTACTTCTTGTACAGCTACAGGCATGCACCCTTTTAGCATCATCTTGAATAAGCTTTGATTTGTTTCATTCAGGTTCCACCCTGTTCCTGTTTCCTCTCGCCATCTGTTCTGGAAGTCTTGAATGAACTTTACCACATTTTCTTATTCTCCCAATGTCAGAGCCTCCAGCTTTCCTGGGTCCATCTTTGTGGGTTATGCTTCTCGTATTGCATCCCATATCTGGTTTCTGCATGCCCCAGAGGCTAGGTTGTCTCCTCTCTTTGTGTCCATCACATTCCTCAGTCCTGCCTCTGCCAGCACAGTGCATCCGGAAAGTATTCACAGTGCTTCACTTTTTCCACATTTTGTTATGTTACAGCCTTACTCCAAAATGTATTAAATTAATTATTTTCCTCAAAATTCTAAAAACAGTACCCCACGTGAAAGGAGTTTGTTTGAAATCTTTGCAGATTTATTAAAAATAAAAAACAAAAAAAGCACATGTACATAAGTATTCACAGCCTTTGCTCAATATTTTGTTGAAGCACCTTTGGCACCAATTACAGCCTGAAGTCTTTTTGAGTATGATGCTACAAGCTTAGCACACCTATTTTTGGGCAATTTCTCCCATTCTTCTTTGCAGGACCTCTCAAGCTCCATCAGGTTGGATGGGGGCGTCGGTGCACAGCCATTTTCATCTCTCGAGAGATGTTCAATCGGGTTCAAGTCTGGGCTCTGGCTGGGCCACTCAAGGACATTCACAGAGTTGTCCTGTAGCCACTCCTTTGTTATCTTGGCTGTGTGCTTAGGGTTGTTGTCCTGTTGGAAGTTGAACCTTCACCCCAGATTGAGGACCAGAGCGCTCTGGAGCAGGTTTTCATCAAGGATGTCTCTGTACTTTGCTGCATTCATCTTTACCTCGATCCTGACTAGTCTCCCAGTTCCTGCTGTGGAAAAACATCCCCACAGCATGATGCTGCCACCACCATGCATCACTGTAGGGGTGGTATTGGCCAGGTGATGAGTGGTGCCTGGTTTCCTCCAGACATGATGCTTGCCATTCAGGCCAAAGAGTTCAATCTTTGTTTCATCAGAGCAAAGAATTTTGTTTCTCATGGTCTGAGAGTCCTTCAGGTCCTTTTGGCAAACTCCAGGCATTCTGTCATGTGCCTTTTACTGGGGAGTGGCTTCCGTCTGGCCACTCTACCATATAGGCCTGATTGGTGGAGTGCTGCAGAGATGGTTGTTCTTCTGTAAGGTTCTCTTCTCTCCACATAGACATGCTGGAGCTCTGTCAGAGTGACCATTGGGTTTTTGGTCACCTCCCTGACTAAGGCTCTTGTCCCCCGATTGCTCAGGTTGGCCGGGCGGCCAGCTCTAGGAAGAGTCCTGGTGGTTCCAAACTTCGTCCATTTACGGATGATGGAGGCCACTGTGCTCATTGGGACCTTCAATGCTGCAGAAATGTTTTTGCACCCTTCCCCAGATCTGTGCCTCGATACAATCCTGTCTCGGAGGACTACAGACAATTCCTTGGACTTCATGGCTTGGTTTGTGCTCTGACATGCATTGTTAACTGTGGGACCTTATATAGACAGGTGTTTGCCTTTCCAAATCATGTCCAATCAACCGAATTTACCACAGGTGGACTCCAATCAAGTTGTAGAAACATCTCAAGGATGATCAGTGGAAACAGGATGTAACTGAGCTCAATTTTGAGTGTCATGGCAAAGGCTGTGAATACTTATGTACATGTGCTTCTTTTGTTTTTTTATTTTTAATAAATTTGCAAAGATTTCAAACAAACTTCTTTCATGTTGTCATTATAGGGTATTGTTTGTAGAATTTTGAAGAAAATAATTAATTTAATCCATTTTGCAATAAGGCTGTAACATAACATGTAGAAAAAGTGAAGTGCTGTGAATACTTTCCGGATGCACTGTATTTTACAGGCTTTGCTCTTCCCTGCCACCTGTGCCAATATGGCATTAATGTCTCCTACTGCCAGTAGGTGGCCTGTTGTTTTTACTTCAAATTTGGTTATCCATTTTTGTCCACCTTGACATATACCTGGGAGTTGCCCTGCCAGTCCTGTCATGTCCATGAATGAACATGGCACATAGTGCACTCTTCCTTCTTTGACCATCAGGAGGCATTGGTTCACCTCTGAACCTTCCATCAATGCCAGCAACAGTTCCTTGTTTTCTCTTCCATACTTCTTACATTGTTTGGCTATCCTTCCAGATCTTGTCTGTTGTGTGGGCATCCACCTTGTTTCTGAGCGTGCTCCACTCTAATCTTTCAGTGTCCTGTGTAATTTCTTCCTCTGCTTGTCTCATTCTCTCACTCATCTCTGCAGCACTTCTCTCCACTAAGTCTTCCATTGACTTTATCCTTTCTTCTGATTGCTGTATGCGCTGGTTCACCTGGGTGAGTGTTTGTTCTAGCATCTCCATCAGCCTTTGATCTTTTCTTCTTTCTGCCTCTAATTCAGATTCTATGTTCATAAACCTTCCATTTACCTTTCTTGCCACTGGTCTGTTCACATCCCTTGGGTTACTGCCGTCAGGCACCGCTGGGTTCTGGGTGACTCCTGCCAGCCACTTGTCCATTTATTATGCATCTTCAAGACGGTTTTCGTTTATCCGATTGTTTTGTGCCATTCTGTTCCTTGGCTGCATGGAGAATCCTTCCAGTGAGTTAAATGCTGCATTGTCAGCTGAATATCCCTTTCCCATTTCACTTGTTGCTGGGGCAGATGGCGTGCTGGTGGGTACCCCTATATTCCTCAGGTAGCTATTGCTTCCCTCTTTCAGTACACTCAATTCAAGTTCTCTCCTTGTACTTGAGGTAGCCCTTACACTCTTTGAAGCACTGCTCTGACCACTTTCTGCTTCTCCCTCACTGCCTTCTTCTCCTCTCAATGCCCTTATTCTCCCTGCTATTTTTCCTTCTATCTGCACTTCTCCCTCCATCTCCATCCACTCTTCATCTCTTTGGATATCTGTGTTTATATCAGGGTATAACCTTTCCCTTTCCCTCCAATGCTTCACATAAGGTGGGGGGCTTTTCTCCTCATACCCTTCTCTCTCCTGTTTTCTTTTCCCTTCCTTCTTATCTTGCACTACTTTCTTTACTGCTTCTCCTTTCTTCCTCATCTCTTCTCCTTCCTCTTCAAACCAACTTAGTACCTCTAACTTCTTTACTCTCTTTCCCTTAGTCTTATCATAATTTTCCCCCACTTTCCAATGCCTCATCATTTCTCTCACTTCTTGACACTGTTTTTCTGCAAATGTCCCATCCTTTGGCCACTGCAAAACTCCCTGAGTCCTGTCATGCCATTTTATCATACACTTTCTAATGTACTTTATCATCTTTATGTTTAGCCACCACTATGTCTGCTGGCATTGGCTGGCCAGACCTCTTTAGTTTGCCCATGACACACCCTTGTCGAGCCCTAGGGGCATGACTCCTTTCCCCTGGATTTTTATTATGTCTTGACCAGACTAAATAAACGTTTATCTGTTTCACTGTCACTGCTGGCCTTACTGGGTACTTTCTCCAGTATTTTTCAGCAAGCGAATTAATTTTATCTACCAGTATAGATACAGTAGCTCCCCTTTCCCGCTCTACCTTCCTGACGTCTACTGTAACTATTGCAGTTAGACCTGAGCAATAGTTATACTGGCTAATTTTATTTTGAAATGGATCTTCTAATGGTTCGTCGTCTTCGTTATCTGTGTCTTTAATAAATTCAAATAAGGGATGGCAGCCCTAGTTGACCTTGGATCTTCCACTAACCTTTGCAGTATCGTACGAAGCAGCCTAGGGGTCCAGAGACTTTTCAGCATTTCAACCCAATAAAGCTCGGAAATTCAATTTGTAAATCGTCTAAATTAACCCACCTATTTATATACCACAATTTAGCTGCAGTTAACTCATCTGATTGCCACCTTTCGACCCCACTTGGGTCTTTAAATGTTCTTTCATCCCAGAAATGTGTTCTTACTCCTCTAGTCTTAGCAAGAATATCCTGTTTTGCCATTCATACTCGGGTGTTTTGTTGTGTTACTAGATTTCTCACAATCTGGAAGACACAAAATATGCGACCACCAGAGAGTACAGATCACGGCCACAGTAGGCGAAATATTGGATGATTATGGGCTACTATGCATTGAAATTCTGACATGTGTAGGGGTTTACTCACTGGTCCAACGACGGTATCCAGTGATATGGTAGAAGGATTCCCATGTGTTCCTGTCTTTTTGAAGCGATGTGAATACATTTAAATTTGTCAGTCCAATTCTGCTTGACTGTCTCTTAAATTAAATCAGACTCCATTTTCCGAGCATGCTACAACATTGCAGCGCTAGCTCTAGGGGGAATCGTGACACCTATATGCTCTCTGCCATTTTGCTTACTCTTTATTTACCCTTGAGGCCTTCTCCTACCTTGGACGAGTGAATACATTACCTTTACAATTTCCTACTGTGTGCCTGTAACATGAGTGAATGATTTTTCCACATTATCTACTCCTGTACAGTATACTTATGAACTCATGTTTATTCTATGTGCTTTTATTGTCAGGCTCACATTTTTTACAGTCTTCATGTGTTTTCCGCTTTTGTGACTAGATGTAATGTCAAACACCATCAAGCCTGGTCCTTCCAGGCAGAACTCTGGGCCTTCTCTGAAGAGGAAAAATGCATCTGCTCAAACACGCTTTACAGGGCCTCCTCTAAAGAGGAAAAGAATGGATGCATCTACTCAAACACGCCTTACATTGTCTTCTTTAAAGAAGAAAAGAATAGATGCATCCACTCAGACATGCTTTATAATGTCTCGTGGTACACAGACATCAATGTACCCAACTGCATCTAAGTGTACTCAAGCTACCCAGATCACCTGGAAAGTGAACAGAAAAACTATCTTTCCCCCAAAATATCATGTGAAACTATTTGTTGTAAAAAAGTAATACTTTCTCTTGCCAATACACAAATCCTGCTTCAAACCAGTTTTCTCTGTGTGTGTGTGTGTGTGTGTGTGTGTGTGGGTGTGTGTGTTCTTTTTACTGCTCATGCATGCATGACCACTCGTGTACATGGTCTCTTGACTGTTCATGGGGCCTCACTGCTCTCACCCTTCAATGCACACACCTGTTGCGCAAACAGTTCACCTTATTCTTCCTTACATTCAGCTGTTTCCAAAGTGTCAAGTGATGTTTCAATTCTTTTATATTTTATTACTCTAAATTTGTACATGATTTCCAACAGCCCTCCCCAGGAGTGGTCTACCAACAAAGATCACTCCAATAGCAAGATGTGTAATAGTCTGCGAGGTCAGAAAAGGTAACTTTCAAGCAACTAAAGGCCTCTCTCACATTGGCTAATGTTAATGAGTCCACCATCAGGAAAACACTGAACAACAGTGATATACATGGCAGGATTGCAAGTAGAAAGCCACTGCTCTCCAAAAAGAATGAATGAATTCTGAATGATATCCAGGAATTCTAAAGGAAAATGTCAGGACATCTGTCCATGAACTGAATCACAAGAGAAAGTGAGTCATGCAGTAAGTCAAAGACCCTAAGTAGACAAGTCATTCTATCAAAGAATGGTTAAAGAAGAATAAAGTTAATGTTTTTGAATGGCCAAGTCAAAAATGTGTCCTTAATCCAATAGAAATCTTGTGGAAGAACCTGAAGCAAGAAGTTTATGTGAGGAAACACACCAACATCCCAGAGGTGAAGCTGTTCTGTACTGAGGAATGGGCTAAAAATCCTCCAAGCCGATGTGCAGGACTGATCAGCAGTTAATGGAAACGTTTAGTTGCAGTTGTTGCAACAGATACTGAAAGCAAACTTTCACATACAATATTGGATTAAATTTTCTCAATAAACAAATGACCAAGAATAATATTTCTGTCTCAATTGTTTAATTGGGTTCTCTTTATCTACTTTTAAGATTTGTTTGAAAATCTGATGATTTGTTCAGGTCATATTTATGGAGAAATGTAGAAAATTCTAAAGGGTTCACAAACTTTCAAGCACCACTGTAGTCCTGGATGGTTGTAGAGAAGACAGTCCTGAGGAATGATGATGTATTCAATTCTCAAATTTAACTTGGTAAGGCAGTCCATATACTTTTTGCTCATTTTATATTTTTGTCAGTAACAGAAATGAAAACATTTAACATGAATAACTGGTTGATGGTTTTTTTTTTTTTTTTTCCTAAACTGAGGCAGGAGAAATGGAAAAAAAAAAAGTCTTTAAAAGTACTGTCAAAAATAGGAGATACAAAATTTAAAAAGAACTTTTGGTTTTTTTTGCTTATTACTCCCAAAGCAAGAAGCTATTCCTCAATATTTTGTGCCTAACATGCCTTTAATCTACTCACAGATGTATCTACCCTTGGCAGACCTAGCTACCACTTTGATGACTGTATTTATATAGAGTTAGTTAGGGCTGCACATTTGAAGTGCTTACCTCATTTATAGCTTTAGCCAGCTAATGTGAGTTAGAGAGTAGATTAAAGCCGTACAAAATCATGAGAAATTTGCAAAAGAATGCTAAGTCAATTTCACATTTTGCACTTGCAATTTTCGAGAATAAAAAAAAACAACTTGTTTTTCAGTTCTCCTACCTGGATTTGGAAACAGTAACCAAACAAAATCTATTCACTTGAATTGACAAGGCAGGCACCAAAAGCAGGCGATGGTGAAATCTATAATTTCTTTGAGTCAGTGCTAGTTAATGCATGGACACCATTAATCTTTTGCATGATGAACAAAAGTAGTTGAGGCTGAGGATCTGGATGATATTTAGTCTGAGTACTCTCAGTCCCTGACCTAGTGAACCAGTGTGAGAATGTTTTATTGATAGAGACTTCAAAGCACTTTTGTAACTTGCTTTTAATAAAAGAATCTGCCAAATGTTAATAATTTTTTTATTTAACCTTTATTTAACCAAGAAGTCCCTTCAGCTTAATTCTCTTTTCAGAGGGGGACCTGGCCAAAAAGGCATGCCATTACAGAGTAACAAACTTTAAAGTCAAAACCACAAAAACAAACATAAAAATACAGACAAAAATAATGATGCATAATACAAAATCCAGATATGAATAACAATTACATCCTTCCGTTATACAACTTTTTTTTAATTTTTATTTTATTATTATTATTGTTATTATTATTATTATTATTATTATTATTATTATTATCAGAACCTTAAACTCACCCAGTGTAACAAAGTGATTAAGCTGTAATGTGTTTTGAAGATTATTCCATGACTAGGGTGCAAAAGAAGCAAAAGCCTTTTTTCCTAGTTTTAAACAACCTGGGATTAACTTTATATCCACTTTCTTTATATCTTCATTGCACCATAACAGGATATCATCAGTTTCCACCTCCTCAAGTGCTGTGGTGTTGTGGGAGGTAACAATCCTCCACAATCAACTGCAGGATACCATGTTTGTTTTGGTATGCCCACTCTTCACAAGACAATCAAACCCTGATGAATAAAGGTCCTGTCCACTTAAATATGCCATTAGCCTTATAATATATTAGTTTAAAATCCATTGAACATTGTCATTAAACTGAATCACAAACTCCCACAATGAACTAATTAACTGGGAAGAAGGATGGTACGTTGAGGAACATTATGGTAAAAGATTAATATATTTGATTCTAAGTTGCAGTTTCAGGTGCAAGCTTTGTCCATAGTCTATCCCAGAATGCATTATGCAGAGCTGGGTCTTGCGGCCAGTCTATGTAGGTCTGGGTCTTCACCAGCCTGGACAGTCTATGATGTACATTTAAGAGTTGATGAGGAACCTTCTCCAGGAACACCAGAACAAGAACGTCCCTGTGTTCAACCAGCAATCTGTAAGTTGCCAAACGCATCTCCAAAGAGCACCATTTACTCCGAAGGTAGTTGCGGCTAACCAGGCAGAGGGTATGTCGGCTTCTGTAGAGGCTGTCTGTGATATTCTCCACAATGTCCTTTCCTAGCTCAAAGTCCCTGCTGTGCAGGCAAAGCCTGAGGAAAGGGGGTCCACGTTTCTCCAGGTTGGGGAGAAGTTCATCCACCACCCAGCGCTCATCTTTCCCGCAGTAGGACACAAAAACATCGAAGTGGTAATGTCCTTTTCTGTTTGCCCTCATGGCCTCCTCTACCCAGGCACGAGCTATGTGAAAGAAAGCAAGCAGATAATCTCCAGCCAGCTGATGGAGCAGCACTACCAGCATGAAGAACACCAGTCCCAGAGAGGTGGAGGCAAAAAGGAGAAAGTCGATATCAGTTAAACAGTGGTCTTGAGCATACTTATGCAGAAACTGTTTTCCATGTGAAGTTTTACATGGCAGACTTTCCAGTGAGCTCCCAGGGAAATACACTTGAACACTCTGCTGATACTTTGCCCAATTGGTAATCCAAGCATTGTCACAGCTACAGTATAGAAGTGCTTTATCCATGATAAGATATCGAAGGTTTTTCAGGGGCTCTACAAAGTTTTCCATCACACTGAACACATCATCTGCATGTAAAAATAGCACTTTTAGTGACTGCAGGTCTCTGGTCAAGTCTTTATTGAAAAAAGTTACTGACCACAAAGAAACATATAGATACTCCAAATTTGAGAGGTTATGAAAAATCATATCAAGACCAGACTGAGGAGACAAATCTACATTAAAAAGGATCAGACTCTTCAGGTTGACCAGTTGGTTCAAATCAGTCAAGTCCATTTGTGCCGGCTTCTGTTTTGCTATGATCAAAAAATGTCTCAGAGACTTGAGGAATTGACCAGGAAAAGATTGACCACAGAGCAACTGCTCTGTCTCTGCAGTTAAATGGACAAGAGATTTGAAAAGCGTATTGTCACAATCCTGAAAAGTCACAGACTGGCCACAAACATGCAGGCTGAGGCCCGCTTCAGATTTCCTGCTCTTGCTTAAAAGAAGGGTCATTGGTTTTAATCCAGAGCTGATGTACAACTTAGTCAGATTTTCAGGAAGACTGAGGTTGATCCAGATCTTTGAAGGTTCAGAGGAGGGATACTGAAAGACTCCCAAACTTACAAACTCTGCAGATGTTAAATGAAGTAAAGTCACTGGCTCAATGAGAAGCAACTTATTGTCATTAATTAGGAGAGTTTTTAGGTTAGATAAACCGAAGAAGGTATATTTTGTAAGTTGAGATATTTTGTTATTACTAAGGTCCAAAGTTTTAAGCAAACATGTATTGTTAAATGTAAAATCTTCAATATGTTCTATGTTGCTGTTCACCCATTGCAGTTCCTCAAGCTCTCGCAGGCAACTAAAATGTTGGTAGCTGATATTTTGGAAATTGTTTGTATGAAGGCTCACTGTCTTGAGTTTTGTGACAAGATCACTCTGATTTTCACACAGTGCCAAAGCCCTATCTCTATTTTTACTCTCTGTCGTAAGCCTCCAATGAATCGTTAATGATTTAAGGTTTCTCAGAACGCTGATGAATGTTAAATTAATTGATTTAGCTTGACGTTCATTTGCACATATTTCCAAGCTTTCAAGCCACATGCATTTATCTAAATTGGGCACAAAAGAATCAGTTATATATAAGAAATTTACACTCAATGCAGTTGACAAAAGTTTATGTGCAGTTTCACAGATTTCTTCAAAGCTGCTTAACTTCTCGGAATATCTTACTACTAAATATTCCACTTTTGTAATTGCAGGTTGTAAAACTTCAAAATCAGTAAATTTTATTGATAAAATATTAATGTTCTTGAAGTATTTCAACACTGTTTTATCTGTTAGTCTAACAGGACCAAGAATAAGACTGACCTTCTCAATTCCATGAAACATAACATCAAATGAAGTCCCATTAGAAAAAGTGCAATTTGGCCTGTCAATAACTAAACTCTCAGATTCCACATATAAATAGTTTAATGACGATGACACAAATGTTAATCTGCATAACAACTCAGAAAAGTCTTCTGTGCTGTTTATGAATGCGAGTTGTTCTAACTTCTTCATTCCTTTGAACACGTCTGTTGCCATGGACGAGAGCCTGCAGTTGATGAATAAAAGAGTTGTGGCATTCTGAAGGTCATTGAGAATCTCAGACGAAAGGGAGAGATTTAAAGATTGTAAGCTGTAAATTTCCAGATGTTGCAAACTTGAAAGATTTTTAAATGCTCCAGGGTGGATGGTAGAGATTTCTCCAAAGATTTTTAACTTCATGAGTTTCTGAAACCTTGAGAAAGAATAAGGATGCAGACTTGAATCCTTCATAAGGTCCACACAGAGGACCTCAAGATGGGGTGGAATCCCAGCAAGATCGAGTGCCACGTTGGAGACGCCTCTACAATATCCTGTTAGGTTACTTTTTGGACAGTTCCCTACTAATTTTACATCCAAGTAATCTTCATAGACAAAACATTTTTCAGACACCCAACACAGCACACATGTCAAAAGGTTTTTGAAAACAACAAAAGAGAAAAACTGCATGTTTTATCTTGCCTCGTCCAAGAGATGCAACAGAAAATCAGACTTGTTCGGTAATGCTGTTTTTTCCTGCGAACTTTTTAACCCTGTTGAATTAAAATAACAGTAATTCCTGAAGATTTTAGATCGATTTCTGTATTTTAGAGACTGTTCTCTAGTTTGTCAAGAGACTCCAATGAGTGAGCAGTAAAGATCAACTTCTCAGGGTTGAAGCGTTTAAAGTAATTTACATTTGCTGGAGCATCAAAATAGACCATGACCTCTCACTTCCTCTTTTTTCATACTTCTCATTTGTTTCACAGGCATATCATCATTTTAAAAACAGATCAATACAAATCACCATTATATAGTAAGTAGTAAGTAAATCTTTATTATTCTCTCTTAGTCCCATTCTACAATTCACACATGGAAAGGGAATTTGATAAACCAGTGTTGTGTTTGCAATTGTTTGATATCCATGTGAGCAGAGTTTTGTTGTTTTTTTTTAAAACAAAAGATCAAAAGGTTAGACAATAAAGACAATTTTTCATAGCCTTCTTTAGTCATATTTACCAAGGGTGCCAGTGTTAGTGAAGGGCACTGTATATATTTATGTACATTCATATGTACCTTAAATGACCTGTGCATGTGTGCCTTATGTGATATGCATGATCAGGTGCTGTGTGTGTGTGTTTGTTTGTTTGTTTGTTTGTTTTTTTTGTGTGTGTGTGTGTGTGTGTGTGTGTGTGTGTGTGTGTGTGTGTGTGTGTGTGTGTGTGTGTGTGTGTGTGTGTGTGTGTGTGTGTTTGCACATGCCTGTAATGTCAAATGCAGGAAAACGGAAGGGAATTGGTGGTCACGAGTTCAGGGGTAGGGGCTTCAGGGTCCGCGGTTCGAGTCCCACCGGGGCCATGTGTGTGCGGAGTTTGCATGTTCTCCCCGTGCTGCGGGGGTTTCCTCCGGGTACTCCAGTTTCCTCCCACAGTCCAAAGACATGCATGTTAGGCTGATTGGCATTTCCAAAGTGTCCATAGTGTATGAATGTGTGTGTGAGTGTGTATGTGATTGTGCCCTGGCACCCTGTCCAGGGTGTACCCTGCTTTGTGCCTGATGCTCCCTGGGATAGGCTCCAGGTTCCCCATGACCCTGAAAAGGAGTAAGTAGTTGAAGATGGATGGAGATCAGGGGTTTGATGGCTTGGGGAAAGAAGCTCCTCCTTAGCCTCTCAGTCTTGGCCATGTGGCTGTGATGGGA
Source organism: Ictalurus furcatus (assembly GCF_023375685.1). Classification (NCBI taxonomy): domain Eukaryota; kingdom Metazoa; phylum Chordata; class Actinopteri; order Siluriformes; family Ictaluridae; genus Ictalurus; species Ictalurus furcatus. The sequence continues at coordinate 35,233,301 of NC_071256.1, forward strand.
TTTTCCAGACTGTAGCCAACAGAACAGTCCATTGCTGGGGTGTGTGGAATCCTTTAAAATATTTTCTCCTCTTGTCCTGCACTGCCTGGTGTAGCTGTCCTGCAGACTGGGTAGTACTGATCTGGAGATCAGTACTGCAGGCCTTTCTGCAGACCTCACCACCCTTTGCAGGCTTCACAAGTCCTGCAGTTTCTGTACCGAGCGGTTCCCAGTGAGGATTCTTGGTAGTGGTAGTATAGAAGGACTTCTGGATAGATCAGGAGTTGTTGAACTTGTTAAATAGCTGACATAGATGGTAAAGACTCGCCTTCCGTGTTGTAGTAGAACTGTCCATGACAGGTCCTCGCTGATGTGTATACTGATGTACCTGAAGCTGCTCACTCAGTCCTCTGCAGTCCCGTTGAACGTAAGAGCTGTGAATGTCCTCCGTTGTTCCCTTCTGAAGTCCACAATCAGTTCCTTAGTCGTGTTGACATTTATGAACAGGATGGTGTCCAGACACCACTGGGACAGCCTCTCCACTTCGTGCACATATCCTATATTCAAGTGTGCTATCTCCATAAGTGATGAGTGCCAAGGATTTGGGTGCAAAATAAGATTCAAAAACAAAAAAATGCCATCTTAGCACAGTATATCATAGTCCATCCCTCCATCCATCCATCTTCTATACCGCTTATCCTTTTCAGGGTCAAGGGGAACCTGGAGCCTATCCCAGGAAGCCTGTATATCATAGTACCATTTTTAATTTGAATTAAAGAGAGATTTTGAATGAAATTATGATAATATACATAGCAAACTGTTCTTTCAAGTACCATTTGATGAAGGCCAAGTGTCTTTAATACAGGGTGTCATACTATTTATTGCCACCTTAGTTTACAATAATGAAACTGTTACATTCCCCTTGAGGTGTCGAGGGGTAAAGGGGAGTAACTTGGAAGGATATGTGATGGTTGAGTGAAAGGAAGAACACCGACAGTATTGTTAAATTAATGCTTTACTGTTTTCTTTCCACATGTGTACATTACAAAAACAGGATAAGGTAATGAATGATTCAGTACTGTACATCAGTTAAAAAAAAAAAAAGAACAAACTTATAGCACAAACTGAGTGGCAAATGGTAGCTGCATAAATGTATCCATTACAAAAGGAAGCAGTGTTAAAATTATGCAATAATGCAAATGAATTTATTTCACACCTCCTAATGTGGCCTCTAAAAGTAAAATTTCATATACATATATACATTATATATATATATATATATATATATATATATATATATATATATATATATATATATATATATATATCTCATAATGAACATATGCTGTCTTACTTTTCACTGCAAACTAGCCATATACAGGAGCATCTCAAAAAATAGAACAGCATGGAAAAGTAATTTTTTTTCCATAATTTAATTAAAAAGTGGAACTTTTATATAGTCTAGATTCATTACACAAAGTGAAATATTTAAAGATTTTTTTTGTGTTAATCTTGATTATGGCGAACAGCTCATGGAAATCAAACATCCAGTATCTCAAAATATTCTAATAAAGAATTTATCATACAGAAATGTGGACCTTCTGAAAAGTATTTTAATTTTGTGCACTCAATACTTGGTCGGGGCTTTAATCCTTTTGCATGAATTACTGCATCAATGTGGCATGGCATGGAGGCAATCAGCCTGTGGCACTGCCGAGGTTTTCTAGAAGCCCAGGTTGCTTTGATAGCGGCCTTCAGCTCGTCTGTATTGTTGGGTCTGGAGTCTCTCGTAGATTCTCTATGGGGTTCGGGTCAGGCGAGTCGGCTGGACAATCAAGCACAGTAATACCACGGTCAGCAAACCAGTTACTAGTAGTTTTGGCACTGTGGGCAGGTGCCAAGTCCTGGTGGAAAAGGAAATCAGCATCTCCATAAAGCTTGTCAGCAGATAGAAGCTTGAAGTGCTCTAAAATCTCCTGGTAGACGCTGCATTGAGTCTCGACTTGAGAAAACACAGTGGACCAACACCAGCAGATGACATGGCCCCCCAAAATCATCACTGCCTGTGGAAACTTCACACTGGACGTCAAGCAACTTGGTTCTGTGCCTTTCCAATCTTCCTCCAGACTCTGGGACCTTGATTTCCAAATGAAATGCAAAATTGGCATTCATCTTCCCCATGATTGTGGTTGCGTGTACTGATACAGACAGAGATTAAAGGCTCAGGAAACCTTTGCAGGTATTTTGAGTTAATTAGCTGATTGGAGCTTTTCTCCTCAGGTCGACGTTCCTGTATTATAAATTCTTTATTGGAATATTTTGAGATACTGGATTTTTTATTTCTGTGAGCTATAGGCTGTAATCATCAAGATTAAAACAAAAAAAGGCTTGAAATGTTTCACTTTATGTTTAATTAATCTAGAATATATTAAAGTTTGACTTTTTGAATTAAATAACAGAAAAAATAAACTTTTCCAAGATTTAAATTTTTTTTTTAGATGCACTTGTATATACTCACCACATGTGTTAACTCTGAGTTGCCAATAACTGGGTGATTGAACTTACTCCTCACAAATGTTCTGGAACTGGAAAAAGAATAAGTATTGTTTGGGTTAATCAACCTAGAGTCCAGGGTTTATGTAATGCTAAGTTAACCTTGCTTTCAGGAATAGCCACATGGTTTCTGTTACTCCTTTCTAACCCATGAGCCGACAGCAATAGCCCAACTTTAATTAACCTGCAGGTACGTTTGTTTTGCAGCTCACAATAAATGTCCTGTGGCAACACAAGCCATTTCAGTTTTTTATATTTCTTTTTTTTTACCTCACATCCTCAATTAAGGACTAAAGTTACATTTCAGTTCTATGTTTGGAAAATTGCACAACTAGGTCATGTGACCTAGACATTTAAGAGAATTAAGCTCGTGGACCAATCAAATGCAAGGGCAGTAAACTTCTAATTGCTATCATCTGTTAGGCAGACCAATCAGTTACGCAACAGGCTCAGAAGAACTTCAGGATGTTTAGAAATGATTGAATACCTGCCTGCATAAATAGGAGGTGCTCTCCAACTAGTGGTGTGCTTGCAGTTGTCTGTTAATAGCAATGGGTTTCAACCAAGTGGGGTTTGGTGTGCTGCTACTTTTGGCAGTTGAGTTGTTAACAGCACAATGGCCAGGCTTGAATGTTCCTGCTGGGCTTCAACCTAACAAACCAGGTCATCCTTCATTGCAAGTGAGTGCTGGGTTGCCTTCTCAGTGGACACAAAGTGATCCTCAGAGGGGAAGCCCTGCAGTAGTCCCACTTGGGTTGCACTTTCAAAATCCTTCAGGTGCTCAAGACCAGCAAGTAATGCAGAGGCCAGTGAAGAAACTGACTTGGCGTTTTCCAGCAGTACCACAAATCCCAACCCCACCAGCACCAGTGAACTTTGTGAGACCGTCTAATGCTGTTCCTACCCAGAGTGTAACAGCAAGGTGCAATGAGACTGCAGTGTATGTAGAGGTGAGAAAAGACCTGTTTGGTACTAGTGCACCCCTCAATATTGCTGCTCTCACACTGGGAGGCTGTGCTGCCAAAGGGGTGGATGTTTCTTCTCAAGTCCTTGTCTATGAATCACCATTGCATGGCTGCAACAGCAAGTTGACTGTAAGTCTTCTCTTGCTAAATACTTAGCTTTTGCTTTAAGCTCACTATCAGACTTCAATTTACGTTTGCTTCTCTCGTTCAGGTGACTGCAAATGAGCTGGTCTATATCTTCACCCTTGGCGTTGCTTCAGTGCCCTTAAGTAATGCTCCCATTTTAAGAAGTCCTGGTGCTATGGCTTTTGTTGAGTGTCACTATCCAAGGTATTGCTCTGTTCCAAGAAATCTGTTTGGGTTTACTTGGGAGGCTGTGCTTATTTGTGATGGTCCTGTTTTGAATGCTTTTCAGATTCCACAACGTGAGCAGCAGTGCTCTCCTGCCTGCTTGGATTCCATATGCTTCTGCTCAAGCTGCTGAGGAACAGCTCCTTTTCTCCTTGAGGCTCATGATGGGTTTGTGTCATGGTTGAATTGTAGCTTGCTAGTTTGAGGATGGGTTACTAATGAAGCTTCTCCTTGTAGATGACTGGATATCTGAAGGACCTTCTGACTACAACTACCAGCTGGGTGAGCTTATGAATATTGAGGCATCTGTAGTGCAGTTCAGCCATGTGCCCCTGCGTGTCTTTGTAGACAGCTGTGTGGCCACTGCTGTCCCTGATGTAAATGCAGTCCCCAGATATTCCTTCATTGAGAACCATGGGTGAGTGCGCTTCAGTTGAGCCTATGTAAGCTGTCCTGAACCTTCCTAACTAGTATAAGTTATTCCAGGTGCTTGCTCGATGCCAAGCTTACGCAGTCCAGTTCCCACTTCATGCCCCAAACTCAAGCGGCTAAGCTGGGGTTTCAGCTGGAGGCATTCAAGTTTCAGCAAGTGAACAGTAGCTCGGTAGGTGGTGACTGTTTGGTTAGGGGTGATGGGACTGTTTATAAGTCCAAATATAACTTGTTGTTCCTTTGTTGCCAGTTACATATTGCATGCATCTTGAAGGCAACAGCAGCATCTGCCCCTGCTGATACGGAACACAAAGCTTGTTCCTTCTCAGGCAATAGGTATGTTGCTGTGACTGTGTTGGTACAGTGAAGATGATCTGTGACTAACAAAATACTGTTCCTTCCTAGATGGACTGCTGCATATGGTGTTGACCAGGTATGCAGTTGTTGTAGCAGCAGCTGTGGCTCAAGGAAGGGACGTGATCTCCCATCAGAGCAAGGTATTTGGGGAGAATCAAGTTTATGTAACTTTGCACTCTATGACCTGAGTTGCCACTACACAACCTATGATTCTGATGGAGTTGTGGCTTTGTAATCTGTTCATGCATTTTACCTGTATTTGCAGACTTGCAGCTAGAGCGAGAAGTGAGCCTTGGCCCAATCATGGTTCTGGAAAATGTCTGGTAGTCTAATGACTGTCTAAATAAAATTTTCTAACTTGTATGTCTTGTGATACCTCGTTACTTCTGACATACAATTGGGTATGCTCTTGTCTTGTAATGGGCAAAGTGCAAGCAAGGACTCTGGCAAAATTGACTGCATAACTAGGTGAGCTAGCCAGAAGATGACTGACATTAAGGTGCCATCCTAACATTACACTTTACCAGAACACTCCATGCCTGTGGTCCCTACAGATTTGTGCCTTTGCCCAAGAGAAAAGCTATTAAGAAAAGGCTTAAATAAACAAATGTTTTCAGCCTGGACTGGGACTGTTGGAGTCCTGAACACCTAACTGAAGTTTGTTACACCTTCTGGCTCTTGGTCTGGTGGACTGTTTCTAGCTTGGCACCGACTTGGTGTTTCAAGCAGTTGTTCCCAGTTGAACAGACTTGGAGGAATACTACGTGCTATGCTGGAAGTTATTCTATTTCTAAATTCATCTTCCTTGAACTCACTGCACCTGTGAAAGGTTAAATGGGTAGGGGCTCCCCATCCATAAAATGGATCATAAAAGGATCTTGGTATTTCTTGCAAGCTTCTAAATGATTCTTGTACTCACATAACTAAACCCATCTGCTTCAGGTTTTTTTTTCTTCCCTTTTGGTAATCTAACTTATCTGGAATTGTGCGTTGTGCATATTGTAACTGGAATTATAAGTTGCCTGACTTGAAAGGCCACACTTAAAGCTCCATCCTCCCCATGACCCTCCTAGCATTTGTAGAAGTTTAACTGGCAGGTCAATGTTGTTTGAGCCCCAAATTATGTATAATTAAATGTAATGTCAAATATCCATTAACTGAAGAAGGTCGAGTGATCACTACAAAGTAGTTTTTTTTTTTTTTTTTTTTTTTTTTTGCAAACTACACGGATTTTAAATACAGTGATTGGTCTTTCTCCGGGAGCCTTGGTCACAGTGTTCAAAGATTTGCTTTCCAGCTGCACAGATAAAAACTGAAGCCCCTTACAGCTATTCATGTTGTAACTGGCATGATCTTGACCATCAGTCACATATTATTTAATAGAAGGCATGCTGCTGTTACATGCTTTTTTTTTTTTTTTTTTTTTTTTTTAGTCACTTCATCTTTACATAGTGTCACATCAGCTTTACATCTTTATGATATTCTACCATATTGTTTTCCTGAGCATATGTGGATTTATTGAAAAAAAAGCTAGTTTTTCTTCCAACCATATACCAAAGTATTTAAGAGCTAACTCTTTCAATGGTTGTTCTGTCTAAAGTTGAAAATAGCACAAACATTACCTTAGAATAAGTATGACTAAAAATCATATATTTTGTCTTTTTTGAATTTCAAATCCATTTCAACTGTGACAGTGTTCTATAACATTGAATGCATTCTGTAAGTTCAGTAGAACTTGATTTAAAGATGCTGCAGTATAAGTGATTGTGTTGTCAGCATATAGATATATTAGTGGAATGTTAAAAAAAAAAAAAAAAAAAAAAAAAACTTTTATGACTTTGGGTAATTTTGGATCACTTGAGTTAGTAGTTAAAAAATAAAATTCAGGTCCATACTAAACCAAGCTAATTGGCTTCACAAAGCTTTTGAACCAATCCGATACCAGGAAGTATAAAATACTAATTGGTGTCATCTGTGAGGCAGCACAAATGCTAACACAACAGGTTTAGAAGAATGTCAAGATAATTTTTGATTTCCATTACATGAAAGTAGATGTTAAACTTCATGCTGATTTTAGGCTGGTGAACTTGGCTCTCACCAAGATAAGCACCAACTAAGACGTAGCTTCACAGTAAACTAATGTGATCCTTGTGTGTCTCCATCCATCTTCCTTCCTTCCATATAATGTCCTTCTGTCTGGTGTTGATGGCTGAAGTGTAATGCTGGCTCCAGGGATCAGCTTATTTTCACTAGTGCATCAGCACACACATCTGGATTGGCTAAGTAGGGTACATCTCTGGGGTCTTCAAGTGGGCACCTTCCATCCTCTGTGTTTCGTCAACTAGCCCACGACACCTCAAGAGGGCTCTACGGTGATTCTGGTGTCCTAGAATCACCCCACTCAACTCAGCCCAACTAATTTACCTGTAACTCTCTTTCTTTCTATTGTGCTTGAACTCCCCAGCCAGAATCTTTCTGTCTCAACCACAGCCAGTTGCTGCTCCTCTCTGCTGCTTCAGATAAGTTCTTCACTGTGCGACACAACTCTTGGTCATTGAATCCGACATCTCTAAGAAACCGGGTTGTAGACTGTGCCACAAATCCTCGACATCCCACTTCCACTGGGTAAACCCAGATTCTCCATCCTTGCTGTTCCACTTCAGAGGCTAGTTGAGAATACCGCAATTTCTTCCCCTCGTATGCCTCAACTACAGCATCCTCCCATGGCACTGTTAACTCTACCAGGTGAACAAGGCATGGTGACCCAGACCACAAGACAATATCTGGTCGAAGGTTTGTGGTGGCAATCTCAGATGGAAAAATAAGCCGTTGATCAACATCTGCCAGCATTTTCCAGTCTCTAGCAGCTTCCAGTTGTCCTGGGTGAGGATTGGTTTTAACACCTTTTCTTGGTGGTTGCTCCCCTGGACAGAGGAATATTGTCTTTTGTATGTACTGTTTTGATGGAACAGTTGGCAACTTATTGGTCATATTACGCTTGTCTTCCAATGCTAAGGCCAAACATCGCAGCACCTGGTCATGGCGCCAAGTAAACCATCCTTGGCTAAGAGCCACCTTGCATCCTGTCAAAATGTGCCTAAATTTTGCAGGTGATGAACACAAAGGACATGAGAGATCCTCTCCAACCCAAAGGAAGATAATTAAAAGGGGGTGCCTGAAATACAATATACAATGGAATAGCCAGCTTATACGTGTATAGTTAAAATTCTCACAATCAATAGCAATGTAATTAAAACAAGTTGGTGGTTTTGTACTGTTGTGTGTTGCTTTTGGATTGGCTGAAGCACAATGGCCATGGCAGTGGGAAATTCAAGCTTCTTCAGGAGCACCACCAGTGCAGTTTGAAAGGCATTTTGATCCTGTTCCTACTTTGAGTTTAATGAGACTGCAGTGTATGTGGCAGTGCAGAAAAATGTGTTTGGTAATGGTAAACCTATCAATATTGCTGCTCTCACCCTGGAAAGCTGTGCTGTCCGCTGAGGATGCTGCTCAGTCTTCCGGTTCAGCTAAAGACATTTTCGCCAAAGTGTCAGGACCGCCAGGGGAGTGGAGGAGCGCCCTTGGGGGAGGTTCTGCCATGATTTTCTTTTGAGTCAGTGCTGCAGTATTGCAGCGTGCTCGGCCAACCAAAGCGCAAACTCGGTGCGCGAGCCCTTAGCGAACACACGCTTTTCAGTGTTCATGACATTGACTTTGTTTACGTTTGACATGTGCTTTTGTTATGGTTATGTTCTATCTCAACCCCTGTTTTGTCATTGGTTGTTTTCTGAATGTGTGTCATTATTGTGTCATCATTGCCATTGGTTGCCATGTCCCAACTTTTTGGAGATATGTTGCGGCCATCAAATTCAAAATTACCTTATTTTTTTCCTTAAAATGGTATATTTACTGAGTTTAAACATTTTAATAGGTTTTCTATATTCTACTGCGAATAACACATGGGTGTGAGATTTGCAAATCATTGCATTCCGTTTTTATTTACACTTCAGTGTGCCAACTTTTTTGGAATTGGGGTTGTACCTCCACACAGAATCTTAAGTGTTAACAGTAAAAACTCGTTTGCAGTTGTCCTGAGTAAAAATATTTGGTCCACATATGTATTAAAAACATTTATCAATCATATTGAATTATCATTCTGTCTTTCTTCCTGCCTGCAAAGGAGTTGTATAAAGGTCCATCTTCAAATGCAAATTAGAAAAGTGACATGGAGATGGAACCACTATAAATTCAAATGGAGGAAAAAAGGTGAACATAAAATAAGGCCATACTTGCCCAGTGATTATTCTGTCACTTATTGCTGAATGGTAAAGTAATAAATACAAATGTCTTTTTCAATTACAGGAAATAAAGAAACAATGAGCCATACTTGACTGTTTACTTTGTGCATTAATCTTTTATTAGAAGTTTCAATAACATCATTTCCCACCTCACGGGAATTACTAGACAAATACACCTTGTAGCCCAACCCAAAAGCATGTAGCTCCTAAAAGTCCACTTTAACTGTACCTTCAGTTACAGTGTCTGCTGGTACTTTTCTACTGCTGTTCACTGTGAGTGGCCATGTTGATTTGAGGTCACTCTAAACAGGGAAGGAACTTCCTTGAGAAGTAGCTGAGAAGATGGAGGGGCATTTTTCAGTGGCTTTTACCAGTTGCAGATGGGGAATTACAAGTTGCAACTTTGCCTCAAAGACTGCATAAGGATTTCCAGATGTACATATTCAGTGTACCTTTGACTGATTGATCTCGTCCCTTCCTCAAGCTGAAGTGGCTGTTGCAACAGCTGCACACCTGGTCAGCACCATATGCAGCAGTCCATGCTTTAGTAGTCACAGCTCATCAGCACTGTATCATTTTAGGGCCATAGGAACATACCTATTGCAAGAAAATGAGCAAGCCTTGTGCTCAGCATCAGGAGGGGCAGACACTGCTGTTGCCTTCAAGGTGCACGTAATGTAGACCTGGCAAGAGAGTCCAAGTTATGGTGACCGTTAAAGGTGCCAGTTACACTGTAGACAGTCATTACTTACTAAGCTACCATTGCCTTGCTGAAACCTGAATGCCTCCATCTGAAACCCCTGCTTAGCTGCACCAGATTGGGGCATGAAGTGGGAACTGGATGCTATAATCTTGGAATCAACCAGGCACCTAGAAGGACTTGCAGTTAGGGTTTTGCTGGCCAGCTTACAAGTGCACAAAGAGCCTCACTCACCCATAATTCTCGATGAAGGAATATCTGGTGATTGTATTTATGTCAGGGACAGCAGTGGCCACACAACTGTCTACAAGGACACGCAGGGGCACATTGTTGAAGGGCAGTAGCGACACCTTAATATTTATTAGCTTGCCCAGGCAGTACTGGTTGGATGGCATTTCAGATATCCAGTAATCTACAAGAGGAAACTTCATTAGTAGCACATCATCCTCAAACAAGCAAGCTAGAGTTCAACCATGATATAAACCCATCATGAGCCTCAGAGAAAAAAGGTTCCTCAGCAGCTTGGGTAGAATCATGTGATATCCAAGCAGGCATCAGAGTACTGCTGGGAGCATCACGGAATCTGGAAAGCATTTGAAAGAGACCAGATTTAGTAGAGTTGTCTGAGTAAGTGACACACCTTATGTAAAGATGAAGTGATTTAAACAAAAAATAAAAATGCATGTAACAGCAGTATGCCTTCTATTAAATGCTATGTAACTCATGGTCAAGATCATGCCAGTTACATGAATAGCGATAAGGGGCTTCAGTTTTTATCTGTCCACCTGGAAAGCAAATCTTTGAACACAGAGGTTTTTGGAACAAGAACCATCACAGTATTTAAAATCCATGGAGCTTGCCCAAAACTAATTTGTAGTGATTGCTTGACCCTCACTTAATGGATATCATATTACATATTGATCACTTGGGGACTTCGACAACTTTTACCTGCCAAAGAAACTTTCCTGCACATCGTAGGAGGGTCAAGTGTGGTCTTTCAAGTCAGACATCTTCAGTCCAGTTAAAAGATGCAGAAAAGCAAATCCCAGGTTAGCTAGATTACCAAAAAAAAATAAATAAACAAAAAAAAAAAAAATAAAGTGACTAAAGCAGATGCCTTTAATTATGAGGCTACAAGCATCATTTAGAAGCTTGCAAGAAATACCTGGATCCTTTTATGATCCATTTTATGGATTGGGAGCCCCTACCCATTTAAACTTTCACAGGTGCAATGAGTAAGAAAGTTGGCTTTAGAAATAGAATAACTACCAGCATAGCATGTAGTATTCCTTCAAGTCTATTCAACTGGGGACTACTGCTTTAAACACCAAGTCAGTGCCAAGCTACAGACATTCCACACCACAAAGAGCCTGAAGGTGTAACAGCCTTCCAGTTACATGTTGAGGACTCCAACTGTCCAGGCTGAAAACATCTTGGTGTATTCAAGCCTTTTGTTAATAGCTTTTCTCTTGGGCGAAAGCACAAATCTGTAGTGACCACAGACATGGAGTGTTCTGGTAAAGTGGAACGTTAGGATGGCACCTTAATATCAGTCATCTTCTGGCTAGCCCTCTTAGTTATGCGGTCAATTAGTTTTGCTGGAGTCCCTGCTTGCACACTGCCTATTACAAGATAAGTTGCATACCCAGTTGTGCGTCAGAAATAATGAGGCATCACAAGACATTCAAGCTGTAAAGGTTTATTTATAAAAACAGTCATTAGACTACCAGACATTTTCCAGAACCACGATTGGGCCAAAGCTCACTTCGCGCTCCAGCTGCAAGCCTGCAAATACAGGTAAAAATGAATGAACAGGTTACAAAGTCACAACTCCATCAGAATCATAGGTTGTGTAGTGGCAACTCAGGTCATAGAGTGCAAAGACAAGTTACAAGAACATGGTTCTCCCAAATACCTTGCTCTGATGGGAGATCACGTCCCTTCCTTGAGCCACAGCTGCTGCTGCAACAACTGCATACCTGGTCAACACCATATGCAGCAGTCCATCTAGGAAGGAACAGTATTTTGTTAGTCACAGATCACCTGCACTGTACCAACAGTGCCACAGCAACATACCTATTGCCTGAGAAGGAACAAGCCTTGTGCTCAACATCAGCAGGGGCAGATGCTGCTGTTGCCTTCAAGATGCATGCAATATAGAACTGGCAACAAAGGGAGAACAAGTTATATTCAGACAGTTAAACAGGCCCATCACCCCTGACCAAACAGTCATCACCTACCCAGCTACTGTTCACATGCTGAAACTTGAATGCCTCCAGCTGAAACCCCAGCTTAGCTGCTTGAGTTTGGGGCATGAAGCGGGAACTCGACTGTGTAAGCAGTGCATCAAGCAAGCATCTGGAAGGATTTACACTGTTAGGAATGTTCAGGACAGCTTACAAAGATTACAAATGAAACTCACCCATGGTTCTCAATGAAGGAATATCTGGGGACTGCATTTATATCAGGGACAGCAGTGGCCACACAGCTGTCTACAAAGACACGCAGGGGCACATGGCTGAACTGCATCACCGATGCCTCAATATTTATAAGCTCACCCAGCTGGTAGTTGTAGTCAGAAGGTCTTTCAGATATCCAGTCATCTACAAGGAGAAGCTTCATTAGTAACCCATCCTCAAACAATCAAGCTACACCTCAACCATGACACAAACCCATCATGAGCCTCAAGGAGAAAAGGAGATGTTCCTCAGCAGCTTGAGCAGAAGCATATGGAATCCAAGCAGGCAGGAGAGCACTGCTGCTCACATTGTGGAATCTGGAAAGCATCCAAAACAGGACCATCACAGATGAACACATCCTCCCAAGTAAACCCAAACAGACTTCTTGGAACAGAGCAATACCTTGGATAGTGACACTCAACAGAAGCCATAGCACCAGGACTTCTTAAAATGGGAGCACTACTCAAGGGCATTGAAACAATACCAAGGGTGAAGATGTACACCAGCTCATTTGCACTCACCTGAATGAAAGATGTAGATGTAAATTGAAGTCTGAGTGAGCTTAAAGCAATACTAAGGTATTTAGCAAGAGAAGACTTACAGTCAACTTGCTGTTGCAGCCATGCAATGGTGATTCATAGACAACGACTTGAGAAGAAACATCCACCCCTTTGGCAGCACAGCCTCCCAGTGTGAGAGCAGCAATATTGAGGGGTGCACTAGTACCAAACAGGTCTTTTCTCACCTCTACATACACTGCAGTCTCATTGCACCTTGCTGTTACACTCTGGGTAGGAACATCATTAGACTGTCTTATGAAGTTCACTGGTGCTGGGGGGGTTGGGATTTGTGGTGCGGCTGGATAACGCCAAGTCAGTTTCTTCACTGGCCTCTGCATTACTTGCTGGTCTTGAGCATCTGAAGGATTTTGAAAGTGCAATCCAAGTGAGGCTACTGCAGGACTTCCACTCTGGGTATCACTTCGTGTCCACTGAGAAGGCAACCCAGCACTCACTTGCAGTGAAGGATGACCTGGTTTGTTAGGTTGAAGCCCACCAGGAACATTCATCAATCCTGGCCATCGGGCTGCTGACAAGTCAACTGCCAATAGCAACAGCTGCATACCAAACCCCACTTGGTTAAAACCCATTGCTGTTAACAGACAACTACACGTACACCACTACTTGGAGAGCACCTCCTATTTATGCAGACAGGTATTCAAGCGTTTCTAAACATTCTGATGTTCTTCTGAGCCTGTTGCGTAACTAACTGAACAGATGACAGCAATTAGAATTTTACTCCACCTTGCATTTGATTGGACCTATCACTTAATTTTCTTAATTGTCTAGGTCACATGACCTAGCTGTGCAATTTGCCAAACATAGAACTGAAATGCAAATTTAGTCCTTCATTGAGGATGTGAGGTAAAAAAAGAAATATAAAAAACTGAAATATCTTATGTTGTCACAGGACATTTATTGTGAGCTGCAAAACAAACATACCTGCAGGTTAATTAAAGGGGGGATATTGCTGTAGGCTCATGGGTTAGAAAGGAGTAACAGAAAGCAAGGGGGTATTCCTGAAAGCAAGGTTAACTTGGCGTTACATAAACCCTGAACTCTAGGTTGATTAACCCAAACAATGCTTCCTCTGAGTTTTCCGGTTCCAGAACATTTGTGAGGCGTAAGTTCAATCACCCTCTTATTAGTTACTCAGAACACATGTGCACGGTGAACATATACAAGTGCATCTCAAAAAATGTGAAAATCTTGGAAAAGTTACTTTTTTCCTGTAATTTAATTCAAAAAGTCAAGCTTTAATATATTCTAGAGTCATTACACATAAAGTGAAATATTTCATGCCTTTTTTTGTTTGTTTTAATCTTGATGATTATAGCTTACAGCTCATGGAAATAAAAAATCCAGTATCTCAAAATATTAGAATAAAGAATTTGTAATACAGAAATGGCGACCTGAGAAAAGCTCTACTATGCTAATTAACTCAAAACACCTGCAAAGGTTTCCTAAGCCTTTAATTTTTCAGTCTGGTTCAGTACACACAACCACAATCAATTTTCAGATGAAAGTAAATTTTACATTTCATTTGGAAATCAAGGTCCCAGAGTCTGGAGGAAGAGTGGAGAGGAACAGAATCCAAATTGCTTGAAGTCCAATGTGAAGTTTCCACAGTCAGTGATAGTTTGGGGTGCCTTTTTGAGATCTTGAGGAAACAGTGTCGCACGAAGCAGTGTCCCTCGAGTTGACGATACTTTTTTATAAATTTCTATACTTTAAAAATATAATTTTTACTTTTATAACGTGTACATATAAACACAATCGTAGCATTGCACTATCAGTAAGCTTTCATTGGATCGACGTCCTCGTCGCCTCATCTAAAGGTAAGGTGCGCACACATGTTTTTCGGGTGCTCGTGTTCTTGATGTCACTGTGCAGGTACCCGTGATCCTGAAGAAAGACGAGAGCATCAGAGCTGTTGTGCTCCACATGGGGGTGAATGACATCAGGGTGCAGCAGATGGAAATCCTGAAGAGGGACTTCGGCAGCCTGATGATACGGTACAAAGCAGATCGCCCATGATGAAGATCGTTGTGTCTGGACCTCTCCCCACATACAGACGTGGACTTCAAAGGTCCCGGTTCAATCTCTTCACCTTAAATGAGTGGTTAATATCATGGTGTAATGAACAGAATCTGCTCTTTGTTAATAATTGGAATCTGCTCTGGGAGCTTCCTAGGTTGTTCCCTGCTGATGGCCTGCACCCCAGCAGACTTGGAGCGGAACTCCTGTCAGACAACATCTCCAAGATGCTGCACACCATGTGACTACCAAGTACAGCCCAAATATCAACAACATTGATCATAATCAATGGTCAAATAATAATTCAGTATTTGTAGTCCATCCTATTGAGACTGTGTCTGTTCCCCCAGCTAAACAAATACGTAGAAATTTTAAGAAAGTTTGTTTTAGTAACCTAATTATCTTAAAATTAGATCATACTGAATGCACAGCCAGCACCTTTGATCTGAATTTAGGACTGTTAAACATTAGATCTTTGCATCTAAGACACTTATTGTTAATGAAACCATCAGTGATCAGGAATTTAATATCATGTGTTTAACGGAAACTTGGATTAAACCAAACAAGTACATAGCACTAAATGAAGCCAGTTCTCCTGGATACAGTTATATACATCAGCTTTGTCTAACTGGTAGAGGAGGACGTGTTGCACTCATCTATAGTCATAATCTAGGTGTCACACAAAAACCTAGTCATAAATTCAACTCTCTTGAAGTTCTTTATACCAGTATAACATAGGTAGCCACAAAAATAAGTCAGACAAGATGCATGCATTTACTAAACCCAACAAAACAAAAATGTAGAGAGGCTTCAAAAGAAACTGCAGTGCAAAGCACAATCTATGATCAATACAATATGCTATCTATTGTATAAGGGCAGACCTGACATAAAAAATAATGCAGTTTCTGTAAATCCATCTGATGTTAGTGTTTTTATGACATTGTGCTATGATTGACTAAATGTTCCTGTTGGAAGAGAACATGTGTTAGTGTTTTGGTAGACATAGTTTATTGTGTTAGTGTATTATTGTATTTTGAAAATGAGTGGTGGAGTTTAGTTTACAGTGTGTGATTTTGAGCATGAAATTAAGTGTTTTGCCACTTGTGTGTTGTAGGTGTGTTGGTGTGTTCAGAGGTCAGAAAAATTGATAAAAGTATTGAAAAAATTGTCATAGCTATCATAAAAAACTGTAAAAATCTGTATCCTGTGTTTATATGTTTCTGTAAAGCTGCTTTGAGACAATGTCCATTGTTAAAAGCGCTATACAAATAAAATTTAATTGTTATTGAACTGAATGTCATCTACTGGTGTTGGTCCACTGTGTTTTCTCAAGTCGAGAGTCGATGTAGCGTCTACCAGGAGATTTTAGAGAGCTTCACGTAATCTTCATAGAGAAAATTTTTTTCCCGACATCCAATGTCTCACACTGGAAGATGGGTTGGAATACATGTTGCAGAAGTGTTTAATTGATCAACCCAAAACACAAGGCTCAACTGTAATCAAAAAACAGGCAGGGATCAGTAACGGTTAAACAGTCCAACAGGCAAACAAGACAGAAGGGTAATCCAAAATGTAAATCCAAAAACACAGGCAAAAGGTCATAACAGGAGGCAATACTTGAATCAATTCAACAAATGCTTGGTAGGCCAGGTAAACTGGCAATACTTCACAAAAAGTTTAATGGAGAACATGGCTTATGAACCTACACACAGGAAGTGGCTATGGAAGGAGTGGAGTGGAGTCAATATTCAGGAGAGGGCTCCCTCTGGTGGTGGAATGAGTGGGTCTCTGATTGTGGTCTTACACCCACACAGCACACAGCACACAGGTCACAAGGTTTGTGAAAACAACAAAAGAGAAATACTGCATGCTTTATCTTGCCTTGTCCAAGAGATGCAACAGAAGATCAGACTTGTTTGGTAAAGCTGTTTTGTGGTCGGGTCTTTCCACCCTGATGAATTCAAATAACTGCAATTCCTGAAAATGTATCTGGAAATTTTAGTGTTATTTTGAGACTGATGTCAAGTTTCTTTACTTGTTGTGCAGCTGTCAATAAAGATCACCTTCACTGGGTTGACATATTCAAAGTGACATTGGTTGACGCATCAAAATAGACAATGAATTCTCACTTCCTTTTTTTTTTTTTTTTTTTTTTTCCACTTTTTATTTAGCTGACTTGATGCCATGGTGTGGACAGGACTTTGGGGTTTATCAGCAAACAGGTGGCGACAGAATGGAAGGACAGATGAAGGGCATAAAGGCAGAGGCAACTGTGGTGAGGAAAAACCTTGGGAACTAGACTTAAAATGGTGTCTATCTTCATCACCTAGAAATCCTAGCGTTTTAGAGACTCCATGGTCTCATTTCTATGGATTTTGTAATGCACCTACCTGCCTGGTACATCAGTTTCTGGTGATTGTGCTTCGGTTTTGCTTCAAGGTATTGCGAAGCATTCTGGACTTTGTTGAACACCACTGTTCACCTCTCCTCAAACCAATAGCTGAAACAACAAGCTTGAAAAACACCAGCTTAGTCTTCCAGGTAATCACATGTTGAGTCACATGTTTCAAACTCTCTATTACATCTTTGACTTCTCCATTGTCTCTTCATGTATTGCTGCCACTCTATTGCAGGTGTCCTGCCCATGTGCTCCAGAGGCTTCTGGGAGTCTACCAATCAGGTTAGGGTAATGAATAACTGGTGGACTGGGTACTCTAAGACCAGAGGAATGTTCATGGATCCCACTTCTGTCTGGTCACAGTAGAAGCTTTTGCAGTGCATATAGACAGATTAGACAGATACAGTACTGTGCAAAAGTTTTTGGCACCCTGTTTTTTTTTTTTTTTTGTACAAACTTTGTTATAGATTTTTATTTTATGACTCCTACATTATCGAGTCAGTGCAAAAACATTTTAGATTTCCAAGCATTAGTTTTCCAGCACAAAATTAAATGTTACAGAAAAATGTTTGTATTTCAGTAACGAAAGCAGCATATTAAGTGGTAAGAGACACTTCTCAGATAAAAAACATAATGAACTCTGCTGGATTTTGCTGCAAAAATAAGAAGCAAGTGCGACAGTCAAAATATCCAGAAGAACCGTATCTGGTTCTGCAAGATGCTCAATAAAACTTACAGCTTAAGACTTTTGCACAGTATTGTATGCAAAACAGAAGACCTTAAAATATCACAGTATGCCAGTGTGTTTATTTGTCTGTGGACTGAACACAGTATTTGGATTTACTGTCTTTTTTTCTATAAACTCTATTTATGTGTTTATGTTTATGTAGTTATGTCTATTTAAATGTTGCTTAGAGATTTCACAGTGCTGCTCAGGTTTACTCTCAGAAGCAAATACACAGGATTTGAAAGACGAAGTGAAAGAACCAAGATAGACGTTGAACTCTCACTCCTTCTTCGAAGTGCCTTGCATAGACTTCATCACTTCAGCCTAAATCTGCTTCAGCGGCACTCTGCATTGGCTGACACGACCTCTGACCCCAGCATCCTTATAAATTTGGATATTGCTATCTACTAGCTGTTAATCATTAACCATTATACTACAGTGGTGTTGAATGCTTAATTTTGATTGGTCAGTAAGTGTTTAAGTGTAATTTTCTCTAATGGTACCCCTGACAGTAGAGCAACCTGGTTAATATTAATGTGAAAATTAAACTCTGTTAAATTATTACAGTTTATTAACTTTTTTCTTTACATGTTTCAAAAATATAAAAGGTAAATAATAAACATTCCATTGAAATATAATTTATACAGTTCTGTTATGGTTTTTTTTTTTTTTTCCTTTTTAAAAATGATTATTTTTTTAATACATATTATGACATTAAAACTGTATCCAGCATCGGTCTTAATAGCATAAACCGTTCACTATTTTAATAACGGTCTTTCTCTCTCTGTTCTTTCTTTCTCTCTCAGAGCGTGTGAAGGGGTTGAATGGATGACGTGGCGAAAACATCAGAAGCACCAAATTCAATGGCACAAATATTTCAGATGTATACGAATTGTTAGTTTTGAAAAAAATTGGCTTCAAAAATCCTGGAAGTGTGCAAACTAAAATGGAATGAATTGTTTAAAATGAATTAACGCAAAAGCAACGTCTAATACAGATAAAGATACATGAATAACAGTATTAATTAATGCAGTTTTGATGATAATCAGACTTAACTACTCATGAAAAGACAATAAGTAATATATGTATGTGTATTTTTTTCCCCTTTCCCAGCCAAATCTGAGTGAGAGAACAACCAAGAAGCCAGGAGAAAAAGACTTACAGCTTAAGACTTTTGTACAGTATTGTATGCAAAACAGAAGACCTTAAAATATCACAGTATGCCAGTGTGTTTATTTGTCTGTGGACTGAACACAGTATTTGGATTTACTGTCTTTTTTTCTATAAACTCTATTTATGTGTTTATGTTTATGTAGTTATGTCTATTTAAATGTTGCTTAGAGATTTCACAGTGCTGCTCAGGTTTACTCTCAGAAGCAAATACACAGGATTTGAAAGACGAAGTGAAAGAACCAAGATAGACGTTGAACTCTCACTCCTTCATCGAAGTGCCTTGCATAGACTTCATCACTTCAGCCTAAATCTGCTTCAGCGGCACTCTGCATTGGCTGACACGACCTCTGACCCCAGCATCCTTATAAATTTGGATATTGCTATCTACTAGCTGTTAATCATTAACCATTATACTACAGTGGTGTTGAATGCTTAATTTTGATTGGTCAGTAAGTGTTTAAGTGTAATTTTCTCTAATGGTACCCCTGACAGTAGAGCAACCTGGTTAATATTAATGTGAAAATTCTTACAGATTATTGTTTCTATAGTAGCATGTGACCATAGTAACAGGGACGTTTTTGATGGGCGCACTGCATGAACAAAATTTTCTAAAAAGGTGTTTAATCATTGATGTGGTGAAGTTTTCTGTGAGGACATGTTTATGTAACATTTATGAAAGGAGTCTCTGGTGTCAGCTCTTTGTAACAGACAGAGGTAAAGCTTTAACTTTAGGTTTTCTGATATGGTAAAGTCTTTAAGATGGATGAGTCTGCAGCTTCAAGTTATGTTTTGACAGCCTTAAGGGCGCACAGTGGCTTAGTGGTTAGCACGTTCACCTCACACCTCCAGGGTCGGGGGTTCGATTCCCCCCGGCTCTGTGTGTGCGCGCGGAGTTCCTCTGGGTACTCCGGTTTCCTCCCCCAGTCCAAAGACATGCATGGTAGGTCGATTGGCATGTCTAAAGTGTCCGTAGAGTATGAATGGGTGTGTGAGTGTGTATATGATTGTGCCCTGCGATGGATTGGCACCCTGTCCAGGGTGTACCCCGCCTCGTGCCCGATGCTCCCTGGGATAGGCTCCAGGTTTCCCAGTGACCCTGAAAAGGATAAGCGGTATAGGTGGATGGATGTTAAGTCTTATTCATTGTAAAGTAGAGGCTGGTGAGAGAATGATTGTTTGTAGCTGCTATAAAGTAAGTAAACAGCAGGAACTAATCTATTTTGTGGGCGTTGGATAAAATGGACAAAAATTATATGTCTAGCATATTGAGAGCAGATAACACTTTCTTCCACAGTGAAAAGCAGCATGAATAGTAGTTTGAAAAGATGCAGTTGGCTGGCTTCACGTGTCTCAGAGGAAGCACATCTTAGCCTCTACCCTCTGGCTGATAGTTGTTGTGTGATAGGAATGAGCTGGCTTATGGTACAGAATTGACCAAATTGGGGAGAAAAAAATTGATTCTTCTTTAATAAATAAATAAAAATAGCTTGTGTTGATAACCTGCTGTAGTATAAGAGGATTAAAACACTTATATATATAAACCTCTTCATATTTTATCCCCCCAAATTTGTGATGCAACTTGTAGAGTTTTTTGTGCTTGTCTTGCAGAAAACTACTTGAATTGGAGAAATTACAATTACAAGAAATTGTTTTGCACGGTCTTTTGCAGTGATGTTTGTTGGCAAATGAGACGTTTTAGCTGTACTCATGTTCGACGTATGGGACTCGAAGAGGTGAAGTTGTGATGAAGTCAAATGATGGTTCAAATCTGCTGTCATTTTGAGAAAATGTCAAGCTCCTCCAAATATTGTGCAGTTCACTTGATTTTGTGTTAATTTCGGCAATCACAAAATGGTGGCTCAACAGTTAAGGCTCTGGGTTACTGAGCTGAAGATTATGGGTTCAAGCCTCAGCACCACCAAGCTGATGTTGGTCCTTGAGCAAGGCCCTTAACCCTATCTGCTCTAGGTGTGCTGTACCATGGCTGACCTAACAAGCTGGGATGTGCAAAGATAGAATTTCACTGTGCTGTACAATAATGTTTATGTGACAAATAAAAGCGTATTCTTAGCTATTTATCAGATCACTTATATAAAGGTTCTGTCTGAGTGACAAGAAAGTTTTGAGTTCAATTCACAGGACCACTGGAGCTGCTGTTGAGCAAAACATTTAACCCTCAACAAAACACTGTGCCTCAGAATTAATTGTGTGTGTGTATATATATATATATATATTTCTCCCTCTCTCCTTTCGCCGAGCCCCACATGAATTTATGGAGATACTAGAGATCCAGATCCTTTCTGCCTCTGGATGGAGCTCAAATCTTCTCTAATTCCAGACTGCTGGGACTACGGCTGCTCCTAAGGCCATACAGACTTCATATAAATCCATAATGAACTTTTTCACACTATCTGTTGTTACCCAGATGAGGATGGGTTCCCTTCTGAGTCGGGTTCCTCTCAAGGTTTCTTCCTCTTAAAACATCTTAGGGAGTTTTTCCTTGCCACCGTCGCCACTCAGTGGCTTGCTCAGTTGGGATAAATTTGCACCTTTAATATCTGTATACCATGTTGATATTTCTGTAAAGCTGCTTTGAGACAATGTCTATTGTAAAAAGCGCTATACAAATAAAATAAATAATAAAATAAAATAAATAATATATATATATATATATATATATATATATATATATATATATATATATATATATATATATATATATATATATTTGCATTAAGCTTCTGCCAGATATATGGCTGTAACTTTGTGGCCTCCAGCATCATGACTGGAAAGAAAAGTATCAAAGAACTTCTCTATCAAACATCTTACACTTACAGCACTCTTATGGAGGCAACTCACTAAATGCAGTTCCACATTAAAGAAAGAAATAAGAAAACAAGACACGCATTGAAAGTTTTGGCAAGAGCTTTTATAATTTTTTATTCATTTTCATAAGCTTTTCTTTTTAAATGTACTTTTTTCTTTTATTTTTTGGACCGTTTCACGTGTTTTTTCCCCCCCTATTTGTAATGAAGACCTTTTATCAGGTAGGTAAGCATTCACCTTTAAACATTCATACCTTCAACAGGATAATGTTTTAAGTCTCAGTTTTTCTCAAACTCTGTTAAATTATTACAGTTTATTAACTTTTTTCTTTACATGTTTCAAAAATATAAAAGGTAAATAATAAACATTCCATTGAAATATAATTTATACAGTTCTGTTATGGTTTTTTTTTTTTTTTTCCTTTTTAAAAATGATTATTTTTTTTATACATATTATGACATTAAAACTGTATCCAGCATCGGTCTTAATAGCATAAACCGTTCACTATTTTAATAACGGTCTTTCTCTCTCTGTTCTTTCTTTCTCTCTCAGAGCGTGTGAAGGGGTTGAATGGATGACGTGGCGAAAACATCAGAAGCACCAAATTCAATGGCACAAATATTTCAGATGTATACGAATTGTTAGTTTTGAAAAAAATTGGCTTCAAAAATCCTGGAAGTGTGCAAACTAAAATGGAATGAATTGTTTAAAATGAATTAACGCAAAAGCAACGTCTAATACAGATAAAGATACATGAATAACAGTATTAATTAATGCAGTTTTGATGATAATCAGACTTAACTACTCATGAAAAGACAATAAGTAATATATGTATGTGTATTTTTTTCCCCTTTCCCAGCCAAATCTGAGTGAGAGAACAACCAAGAAGCCAGGAGAAAAAGACAGTTACCTCATTCTGGCCATTCGCAAATAAGTTGAGACTTCCGTTTTTTGTTGTTTTTTTTTAAATCCCATGCATGCAGTATAATTCAATCTCAAACAATATGATAGAAAAACACAAGAACAACGGATGCAAAAGAGCTTCTTTCTCAAAAATTGAGAAGGACGAGGAGCAGAGGAGAGAAGATGAGGAGGAATGCATACAGGAAAGAGAGAAAGACTTTTTTTCTTGCTCTAGTCCTCTCTGATATGTTACATATTAAGGTTTTGAGGAAATGTATGCACATGGGGAGCTGAGTAGTGTGTGTCTGAGAGAGAGAGAGAGAGAGAGAGAGAGAGAGCGAGAGGGGAGTTGGGGTGCTGGGGATCGTCGGGGGTGTAATTTCACTCTGTTTCTCAATCGAATACCGACACACATGAACACACTTGCTTGCAAAGCTCCCTCTTGTCGACATCCCGAAAACCCATGTTGTGGAAAATATATTCAGGATTGTTAAACACGATGAAAAGGGATCATTGAAATTAAGACATTAAGGATGAATCAAAATTATTGCTTTAACTGAATGGCATGAACAGAAAATAGCTTTTCCTGACACACAACTACATTCTGTGGACCTTCAGTAAGGAGCGCTGGCTAACTTCCTGCTTCACAGATCATTTTGCAGAGGCGGAGCACGAATAAACGTGAAAATAGCTCAATGGCACCATATATTTCAACCTGCTATCCTTTAGGAAAGATGCAGCGATGGCCTCTGGTGTTTGTGTTTTTTTATTTTCTTATTTTTTTACATAGCCCTTTTAGCAGCTTGACATGCACTCTCCTCCAGCTCCTGGTACTGTGGTTCATCTGCTTCTCATACAACTGTTAGCTAACTGGCCTGAGAACGATGCCAACCCTGTATAGGTAGTTAGTTGACTCATTTTGCATCCCGGCTCAGTTTTCAACATAAATTGTAGTGACTCAGACAAAAACAAAACTAAAATCAGATTCGCAAGATTGCTCAACAATAATTTGGAGAAGAAAAAAAAAAAGAAGAACAAACCCAGAGGGTTTTGTTTAATGTGCAATATATTCTCTATCTCTCTCTCTCTCTCTCTCTCTCTCTGTATATATATATATATATATATATATATATATATATATATATATATATATATATATATATATATATATATATATATATATATTCACTGTATATGAGTACGGATTATAGAAAGTGACGAAGAGAAATTGTTAAATACATCATCAGGCCAGTTCGAAGTCTCACCATCTCACCTTCCTGGAGTCCAAAATATCATTCGCTGTAGATTGTGTAATTTAAAAAATTACCAAAGGAGGCATGTTACATGAACATCGACCCAACGACCCATCGACCCAACATGTCCTACTAAACTGTACTCGATGAAGAAGAAGCAGCATCCGTTATTCTACGTCTCGTCATTTCCGCTTACACCTTCAAGTTGCTAAGGAAGACCTGAAAAGCACCATATTCAGATTTCAGATTTATCCATCAGGGTGTGTTACGAAATTGAAATGTAGAGCTGTGCACTGAAGTTCTTCATATTAAACGAATCACAGAATGAATGCATAAATAAATAGAGCAGCACTTAACTATATAACTATATAAATGGTGCCTGTAAGGTCAGAATTTGTGGCCACACTTTGGCATTTAAAGCACTTAAGTGTTGGGAATGAACAGAAAATGGAGTGACAGTAGAAGGAAAAAAAAAATCATGGTATTGCTCTTACACATCAGCGGTTGCTACCGTCTTTATTACTATATTACTGTATGAAAACGATTATGAGATTAGATGGAAAAGCAACACATGGTACCATACAAGATAAAAGAGAGTCAGTGGAAATACTCTTCTGCTCTCAGTGGGTTTTTCTTTAGAAAAACTGCTTCACTAGTGTGGCTACAATCGTAGGGCTACCTGAATAAAAAGGACATATATATATATATATATATATATATATATATATATATATATATATATATATATATATATATATATATATATAGAAATGAACTCAGAAAGCCATCTTTTCTTCTTCACCTCAACCTATATACACAGTACTGTGGCAAAGTCTAGGTCACCTGAGAAAATTATGTTTAAAGCAACTGTTTATTGTTTGAAATGGCACAAGATATTGTATTTTTTTTGTCATTCTTTGGTCATTTTTTAATCTTTGATTAAAATTGTGTCTAAATGTTTTCATAGGTCAAACCGAACTTAATTCCCGCCAGACTTACAAACATTTTGCGTCATTTTTCCTTTTGTGTATAAGTTGGTAAGCATCAATCACCCATAAATTACCAAGCACGTGCAGAGCATAGCTGATTTACATTTCGTGGTGCCTACCAAACTCTCGCAGAGTGCTAAAAATGACAAAATGACAGTAGGGAAATGTCGCAGCTTGGAGACTGTCGTGGGCGTGGACATAATTTTTTTTGCAGCAGCCAATTAAGTAACTGCTTATGCCTGTCAATCATATGTTTTCTAGTCACAGATTAATACAAGCTGTCCATCATGTTTTGCCATGATGGTCAAACTAAACCTCAATGTTTCCATGTTATTACCCATTATGTCCCCTACTCAATACTTAATTATTTATTAGCCTACGTAACATTTTCTGAATTTTGCAGGATTTTTAGTTGAAAATAATAATTTTACATATTACGTGTTCTTTGCGTGCAACTTTGTTATTATTTAATTGCAAAATTACAGTTAGTAATTGCTTTGCCTTGCTCCGAAAGAACAAAAAGCTTGAATATAAAGAAAGTAAAAGTATTGCTTTTTGACATTTAAGACAGGTGACCGATGCAGCTTGTGATTGAGAATCAATAGCTATTACATGATTGGCAAACCCTTACCTTAATCCTAACCCTAACCATTAATGACTATCTGATGCATCAAATGGTTGACTACGTCTGTCTGCTACAACTTAAACATGTACATTGACACTTCTACAATAGTATTTTAATGTGTGTGTGTGTGTGTGTGTGTGTGTGTGTGTGTGTGTGTGTGGGTATGTGGTGTTGCTTTGAGTATATCAGGGACATTTATCTGTTTTACTAAATTGTGTGTAAATGATATTACAGTCCTAATCAAGCGGAAAATTCCTGGCAGAGCTGATTTGCATTTAGTGATGCTGGTGAAACACTATTAAAAAAGCTTACAGAGAGATTAAAATGACAAAATGACAATTAATGGTGTAAGAGCTCCTCTTAAACACGGCCTGCGCTGAATCTTCCAGTAATACAGCTCGGCCACTGCAGCGTGTCGGCTACTAACTCTTCAGCCGTCATTTTGTCACAAATGAATGACTCGTCTTATTTATGTCGATTTAAAGATCTCTTTTACGGATTGCTTTCTTTAAGACAGTTCACGTCAAAAAATTTTTTATCTTCTTAACTATTTGCAAAATGTTCATAACGTTTGCGTGTCAAACGGCATTAACGTATATTCCAATCTGAATATCATCCGGTATCCAGTACACCCGTGTGTTTGTATTGTAAAGATGAAGCTAGACCACTAGCACACCTGATTTCGCAAATCAATGTCTAATTAAGTTAAAACTGATGTGCCGTCTTAAAATATACTAATAACTTTTTTTGGAACATGCACAAAATATCTTGTTCCTTTTTTAATAGAAATTGCATCCACTGGACAGATATTTTGCTTTAAACATAAAATAACAAGGTCTTTGCACAGTACAGCTCGAATACAGCTTCCATTCTTACAGTGTTACAGAAATCTCCCGAAGACTTTCAATTTAAGAAAACTAATCAGAAACAACGGGAATGTGACCCTGACCTGACGGTGTTAAAAGTCCACACTTAAAACTTTTTTAAAAAATTTTTTTTATTTCAGTCCTAAATTCTTGGCTAAAACAGTACGATTAGCATTCTGAATTCTGATAAGCAGGAAGGGTTTTACGTATTGGATGGATTGTGTGTTTGTTTTGTTTTTGTTTTGTTTTTTTTATCCCTAGCAAATGGTGGAAGATGTAAATTCTCAGGATGCAAATGCAGGAAAAAAAAAAAAAAGCGTGATGAGAGATCAGATTAGGAATAGAAAGGGGAAGCAAGAGTAAAAAGAGATTCTTGTGTGAAAATGATGAATAGAACTAGTTTGTAAATAGCAGGAATTTATTTTCCATGTCAGTTGGGGGTGTCTAATATCTACGTTCTGACTGTATCTTGCAGTCCTACATATATATTTCCGTATCCCATTTTTAGTAGTAAAACAAAATATAGAACTTTTTTTTTTAATAATATAACTTTCTAAATGTAGTTGCATATAACATAAACCTGCAATGTTTCCCCATGATTTTGCTCTTTTAATAATTCCAAGCCCTCTTTTGCCTTTTTTTTTTTTAAAGAGTGTGTTTGGGGGGAGTTGGGGACTTGAGGACTTGTAGAAGCAGAGTCATGCAATTTTTTATCATGCTGGTAAACAAAGTCAGAAAATGTTTTTTTTTTTCTTTTCAATTTGCATTCGTATTCTATTGTGTGTTTCTTCCCCGCTCCCCCCCCACCCTTAAGTGTTTAGTTCAAAGTTCACCCCTCCTCTGTCCTTCAGCAGGTTCCGTATCCGTTCTGATGATCTGGAAAAACTCCACCCTCTTCCCCGGGTTGAAGGCGAGGGATTCTTGTGTCGTCTAGTCCTCTTCTGTACAGACAAAGCAGTCGGGATTGAAAACATCTCACCGGTTTCTCCGTCCTGCCCTGTGCTCTGTACTTTCTTCTACCAGGATTTAAATATAATTTGTTGTTTGTTTGTTTTTTTTTTTTTTAGTTCATGCCATGCAGTTCAGCTACAGAGGAGGAGAAACGCTGAGAGGTTGAAGAGAGACACAAGAAAGACTGGAAGGGATGCTAAGCGTCTTTCTTGTGTACTGTTTATAGTCACATGCCTGCAAGTCCTGGACGTGACGTGATGAATTTGCCTGTCGGAAAGATAAACGTTTAGCTGCAGTACATGAGAGGAGAGTTTCAGTGCAGACGTGAGTCCGTGCCGGTCGCCGGCTCTTGACCCTCTCTCTTTTGGGAAGAGAATGAAGTTGAGTGCCGTCTGCTGATTTGGCTTTTTTTTTTTCTTTCTTCTTATATAGTGAGTGGCTGGATTGCATAGAGTTGAATCAAGCTTGGGAAACTTTCCATGGAATTTTCTTTGCCCTTAAAAACGGTGGAGAGCCCAAAGCGGGAGCAATCCCTGTTTTCTGAGTTTAAATCTTTAGCTTCCACCTATAGTGCATGCAAATTAGGTTTTTTTTTTGTTTTGTTTTAATAAGATTTGATGCAAAGAGAACAGATGGAACCGCTGAGTGCAAAAGAGGAAAGGAAATCTTTCCACAGCGTTGGACTGATATGTATGTGAATAAGCCCAGATTGAAACGACTGTCCGGTTTGGAAGAACGTATAAAGTCCCGCCATCATGATGGTGGAATGTGCCTGTGCTTGGTCGATCCATTCAGGGGTTCCATTTATGAGCGGAGACTAAACTGATTCCTTAAACTGTATCGTATTAGCACCGCTCCGTCTCCTTCCTCTTCTCTCCTCTTCTCTTGCTTCTTTTCTCCTGGTGTGTTCTCTCACTTTATGGAGTTGGAATCTGGATTTTTTTTTTTTTAGGCTGCAGTGCCAGATTCCTCTTTAGAGAGAAAGCAGTCAGTTCAGAAACTCAGCACTGTAGGAGGAGAGGGAGAGAGAGAGACAGACAGAGAGACAGAGAGAGGGAGAGGGGGAGAGGGAGACAGAAACAAAAGCAGACAGAAAGACAGACATTGAGAGACAGTGAAAGAAAGAAAGAGAGAGAGAGAAAGACAGAGAGACAGATATTGAGAGACAGAGAAAGAAAGAGAGAACAAGAGAGAGAGAGAGAGAGAGAAAGATGGAGAGAGGGAGACAGTAACAAAGGCAGACAGAGAGACAGACATTGAGAGAGAGAGAAAGACAGAGAGAGGGAGAGAGGGAGACAGAAACAAAGGCAGACAGATAGACAGACATTGAGAGACAGAGGAAATGAGAGACATAAAGACAGAAAGAGGGAGAGAGAGAGAGAGAGAGAGAGAAAGAGAGCGACATAGAGAGAGAGAGAGGGAGACAGAAACAAAAGAAGTCATTGAGAGACAGAGAAAGAAAGAGATAACAATAGAGAGAGAGAGATGGAGAGAGAGACCAAGCGAGAGAGATGGACATAGAGAGAGACAGACAGACAGACAAAGGATAAACAGAAAAGGGGAGAGACAGAGAGACACAAAAAGAGAGACAGACCAACACAGAGAGTGAGACAGGGAGAGGGACAGACAGCAAATGAAATGGAAAGAGAAAGAGAGGAGGGGGGGGAGACAAAAACAGAGACACAGAAAGACAGCGAGAGAAAGAGACAGAAAGAGAAAGACAGAGAGAAAGAGAGAGAAAGAGAACACAACTTAGAAACTACATAATTGCAGTTGACAAAGATAAGCTTGTATAAACAACTTTATAAACATCATTAATCTGCAAAGCCAAAGCCAGAGACACACATCTGTAAAGCACAGAACATCTGCACAGGTGTCTAACAGTGACATCATCAACGAAAATCCAGCTGGAATGTCTAAAATGTATAAAGCAGTAAATATAAAGCAAACCGGCTCACCGTAACATGCACACACAGAAACTCAAAAAACAAGCTCGTACTGTAAATGTCAAACACTCACAGAAGCCTTATCACACACACACACACACACACACACACACACACACACACACACACACTCCCTAATGAAACATCCAGTCTTTGAGGGCCACAAGATCTGCTTGACATGGCGGGGGGGTTAAAGTTCTCCCATTTATTTCCTTTAAACCAAAAGCAGTCAATAACTGTGGAAGTGTTTGACATCTCGCAGGACCAGGGGCCTCGAGGACTGACGAGGACAAAGCACAGGCTCGGTGAAATCCCGAAAAAAGGGGTGCGTCCCAAAATGCCTCCCTATTCCCTATGAAGTGCCCTTACTTTTTGTCTTTTTTTTTTTTTAACTAAATGGAGCACTGAATGGAGTGCCCACAACATAGGGAATAGAGAACGAGTGCACCATTTGAGACATGAACAGAGCATAGGAGTAAAAGAAAGAAAACTTCTTTTTTTAAATAAATAAACAAACAAACAAACAAACAAATAAATAAATAAATCACACCAAACACAAAAGCACACAGAGAGACACAGAGCAAGGCACACATACGGAAGCACACGCCGGGTACGCAAAAACACACAATCCTTACACTGAGAAGCCGATCAGCTTCCTTCCTTCCTCCTCTCTTTCTCTCTCTCCTGTTTTCAGTTTTTCCTTCTTCCTCAAACTCTCCTCCATTTCTCGGTGCCTTTCTTCCGTTTGTAGAATCCTCTTTCAACACACTTGTTTATTTCCCCCCCACACATACACTCTGTCCATCTGTCTTTCGCTCTTTCAGTCCCACTCATTTATTATTATTTATTTTTTGTTGTTGTTGTTTGTAATCCATTTAAGGGCAGATCACATTTGGACTTTTTGATATAATTTTCCAGGAAATTAATCAGTAAACACAAAAAAAAAAAAAAAGAAGAAGAAGAAGAAGAAGAAGAAGAAAATGAGAGTTAAAGTGATTGCGAGGGCATGGAGAGAGAAATGTCATAGATTATGGCAAAATAAGTTTTAAAAAATGAATAAATAAATCATTTTTAAAAAGCACAAGGACAGTAGGAAAGGAAGACCTGTGGACACTTCGGGACAAGTTTCTACTAACCCCTTCCTCATTCTTTTTCTATTTCTGTATTTTTTTTTTATTATTCAGAGTTGACATCGTTTTTGGAAGCACTGAAAAAAGACAGACGTAGAGATCTATACCTGAGTAGTGACATGGGAGACAGAGGATTCTGGGTCGTTTTTTATGCCTGGCGATCAATTATGTCAAAAATCATTACACGACTAGCGGCTACATTCAAAATGGACGCAGCTTGCTTGCTCTTTCCTGTGCTTACCTCCTTATCATGGGAAGGGGTGGGGGGTGTGAGAGGAATTGTTGTTTTCTCCTGCTCTCCTGAGCCTAGCCTAGCTCTTTTAAATGCATATAGGAAAAAAAAAAAACCCCAAAAAAACAAATCGCAAGATGCACAAGGATGCAACACGAAGCATTCCGGTAGTACACGAGGCAGCATGCACTGCTGAAAACGGTCGTAGCATCGTCATCGTCTTCCTCGCTCGTTCACGTTCCTCGATCGTCTATCCTTATTCCGTTAAAACGACTAAACGTCTGCTACTGATCTACACGATAGTGGGTGCTACATCGATTTAGCTCTCGTTAAATGCTCGAAGGCCTACAAACGGGTTCCGCTACGAGCATCCAGCGGGCAGCGAGAGGTAACACGGCCTGCTGACATGCGGATGGAATCAGAATGATCTGTTCTGCATACTGAGAGAGAGAGAGAGGGGGGAAAAAAAGAACAGGACTTAGTGCATGAAAAGAAGATATGATGAAAAGAAGATAAGGGCCCAAAGACAAATAAAAATGGGAAGAAGGTTAGAGAGGTTGGTGAGGAAGGAGCCTTTGTTACAGGGAAGGGGGGGGGGGGTGATTGAGAGGTTGGGTGTTCATTCGGGAGCGTGCACGTGAAGGGAGAAATGGAGTTTCCTGTTCTAGATTACTTCACAGTTACAGCTTCTTTTTGCATATATCTGATAAGCAGTGGGCTTTCAGAATAGTTCTCTGTGAAAAGATGAAAAAAAAAAAATCCATCATGAAATGATCACAAGGCTACCGAGCGCTAACAGAGTGACAAATCAAAGATTACAGAGTTCAGACATGCCCCAATACAACATTATTCCACAAAGAAAAAAAAAACCCAACAACAACCCGATTTTACAGTTATTATGGTCTCTGCCACCTGATAGCATCTTAGCATGCACAATTAAGCCCCGCCCCTTCAAGAAGATTGATTTCTTTCTCTTTTTTTTTTAAAACAAAACAAAACAAAAAATTCCAAACACCTCCATCATGCAAGTCATAAATATGTATGTGCATATGAATATTTACACATCCATATGTACACACCCATATGAATATACACATACATAAAGCTTCAGATAAAATCAGTTTTCTTATCAAAACATTCTTAATACTCATACAGACATTCCTTATTGCTCGCAAGGGAAAAAAACAACAACAACAACAACAACATGCATTCATAGAGTACAAAGTCATCGTTTTAAAACTGTACACAGCATTGAGACCTGACGTAGGCCCTAGGAACCACCCCCTTTATGCAGCACACGCACAGCAGAGAAGGGGTGAAGTGATACAGGGAAGACAAGGAGGGGATGTGATGTAGATGTGAGCAGCTGAACTATCGATGCCTGTGTTTCATCATCGTTCTGTCTTTTTAAAATTATGCTTAAAGCAACAACAAACAAAACAAAACAAACCCTGTACAGAAAAATCACATAGATTTCCACATGTGATTATATGAGTGAAAAAAAAAAAACGTGAAAAACACGTGAGGGTGCATTTCACCGTGTTATGCCCTGAAACTGCATTCAAGTAAAGACACTTGACATTATGTGAAAGATAAGGAAATTAAAACCATGCGACGTATGTATGAAAAAAAATGACATGGGGAATTGTTGAAGTTTATGTGACTTTTTTGTAAGGACAGTTATGGCGATGAAATGCCAAGTACAAGATTCGACCTGTTGCATGCAATTCAACTTGATCTCATGGTTTCTATACCTATTTTCCTAGATATTCTAATGAGTGAGATTGATTTAACGCAAGTAATTAAAGCGACGAGTGCTAACTCTGCGTCTCACCCTGACTCTTATCTCGTGTACATTTTTATAAAATTTGCAATCACGAATCCGTGTTGAATTGTTTATATGTGCGCAACTGCACCATTCGGAGCCACTGAGATGACATGGTTGGTTATTTTTTAAATAAGCTGCAGACACAAATGAATATACTGAGACCATGAGATAATATACTGAGTATATGAGATATCCAATTGAGACCGCAAGATAGTATATTGAGACCATGAGATAATATACAGAGGCCACAAAATCATATACTGTATATCGAGGCCACGATATAATAAATAAATGGCGACACGATAATATATTGAGACAAATAGATAATCAATTGAGGCCATGACGCAGTATATTGAGGCCACAAAATAATATATTAAGACCACAAGATAATGTATCCAGCATATGAAATAAATATATTGAGGCCACAAAATCATATGCATTCAGGCCCCGAGATAATAAAGTAAGGCCACAAGATAACACATTAGAACCACAATATATTGAGGCCACAAGATAACATACTGTAGGCATGAGATAATATATTGTGGCCACAAGATAAAATAGCAAAGACATGAGATAAATTGAGACTTCAAGATAATATATTGTGGCCACAAGAGAATATAAATTGAATATAAATAATCAATTGAAACCATGAGATACGCGGAGGCGATAAAGAAAATATATCAAAGCCGTGAGATAATCTTTAGAGGAAATGAAATAATATATTTTGGCCACAAGATAATAGACCGAGGCCACAAGACAACGTATATTGTGGCCATGACAAAGTATACTGAGATCATGTGATATATTGAGGCCACAAAGACAATATATCAAAAGACACGAGATAATATATCGATTGCACAGTATAATAAATTGAAGCCAAATGTTAATATACTCTGGCCACGAGACAACATATTAAGTATTTTATTAGTGTGTTTGATATTTTGTGCTTACAAAATATTTAGCTTGTGGCATCTATTGTATTTTAAGGTAAGACGGTGAGACAGAGAAATCAGTTGAATTTGAGCATTGTGCCCATTGGAACATAAACATGGAGATGTTTGATATTATTACACTTGATTTCAGTACTAGAATGATGAATAAAGGCATACTGCAGTCACTGGCATCACCCCATGTCTCCGTTACGTGGCCGTTCCTGCCAGATAATGTTCTGGAGCCATATTTTAATTCGCAGAATTATGTTAGACAATTTGTGGTCATGAGTTTACATTTATGGCATTTGGCAGATGCACTTATCTAGAGCGACTTCCATTCATCTCGTTTATACATCTGAGCCGTTGCGGATTGAGGGCCTTGCTCAAGGGCACAGCAGTGGCAGCTTGGCGGTGCTGGGGATTGAACTCACGACCTTCTGAGCAGTAACCCAACACCAAGATAATAAATTGAGATGCATGAGATGCTTAGTTTGTGGTCTTGAAATATTATATCTTGGCTTTTTATATATACAATCTAATCATTTGAAGCCAATTGTTACTTAGCTTGTGGCCTTGAAATGGTATCTCATGTCGTCCATTTTGTATATCATCTCGTGGCCACACCTTATTAAAAAATAACTACCAAATATAAGCCACCTCTGTGGCATAGTGATTCATCTCTTATTGCTCAGCTCTCTTTGAGTCTGCCACTTCAAGCACAGCTGTGTCATAATCATGTGCATAAAAACATTGCATATAAGGAAGACCCAGTATTTCTGCAGAGCTCGTTTAAAGCATGCGCAGGGAATATTCGGTGCATGAAACCTTATGTTCATACACATTTATTTTGGTGAGTGATTTGGTCACGCTTTCTAACTATTACTTCCACGTTTTGACTCGTTCTAGCACTGAGTGTGTGTTTGAGTGGAGTGTGGGGAAAGGGAAGAGGGATGAGTGAGGCAGGTACCACGAAATAAAAGGAGGGACACACACACACACACACACACACATCAGACACACACACATCAGACACGGGTGAATGTAAAATTATACAAAGCATTACATATTAAATAACAGCAATGCCTAAAATGTTTTGAAATACAAAAATAAGATTCATATAGCTCTGTTTAACTAGAACAGTGGATGATGGGCATCTGTTGCAGGATCACAATTAAAGTGAGTGCTACTGACAGTTCCTTTACATTCGTTCACACAGAGGAGAAAAAAAAAGGGGTGAAAATAAATTTCTAAGCCATCATTGCAGTGAAGATTTCATTAACAGTGTAGAGACATGCTTAGATCTGGCATCAAAATATCTCCAGGTACACACACATATCTCTCTCTCTCTCTCTCTCTTTGTCACTTTCAGCATTAAGTCTTTATTTTTCTTCTCCTACTGACCGCTTGTCAGTCCAGCATCCAGTCAACGTTCCCTCCTTTTTTTTTTTTTTTTGGCAGAAAGGGAAGATCGGCATCCAAGAGACAGAGCAGGCAAAAAAAAAAGGGAACAGAAGAAAAAAAAAAGAAAGAACAAAAGGAGGAAAGAAAGAAACAAGTGGGAAATAAAAAAGGGGAACGTAAAAAACTTACTGCATTCAAACTATAGGAATCACAGTAATCAGGTGGATGGTCATAATAATGAGAATGATGATGATGATGATGATGATGATGAACAGTAGGATGAAGAGGGGTTCAGGGTTTTTTTTCTTCTTCAGATTTCAGTTCCTCAGCACCCCAGCTCGACTTCTTATCGTCTTGATATGTCGTATTTATGATCAAGTAATGTAGGAAGAAGGAGATTGTAGAGTATGACATTCCCTTCATGCACTAGTATTGAGAAAGGGGGAGTACCGGGGAGCCTCCTGAAGCAGTGCAGAAGGTCACAGGCCCTGGATTAGACGACTCCTTTTCCTTTTTCTCAACCACTCCGCACACCCCCCACCCCCCACCCAGTTGGCCACGCTTTCGTGGTTAAATAGTACTGACACTATATAGCAAATTTACATGGACTTGATGTCCTCGTCCTGTCCATCCAGAAACCCAAGTTTCGACACCCACCCAGTTCGTATTGCAGTGTCCCAAAGCCTTATACAAAAATAGAGTACTTCTTACTGTAAATGTGCGCTTCCTTTTTTCCTCAGGCGCTCGCTGACAGGCTGTATTGCACATCCTTGAATTGATAATGATAATAACCGTATTTAAAAACGAACGTTTCTGAGTCTGTGACGCAACGTGCTGATGAGACGATGAACCTGTCTTCGTTGTGTAAATTTCGGGGTGGTGTTTAACCAAAAATGAATCCATGTCGCCTGCTTCACTGTCGTAAAAATACCTCTCCGAAGATCCAGATGAGTATATCCTTTGAATATTTAAAGGCAAATCTTACGAATATTCGTTTACTTGGTGATTTATTTAGTTATACTTGCATGCACTAGAGTTGCCTAAGTTCGATGACAGCATCATTCCAAGCTTTGCTATCGGATGAGTTCACTTTGAAGCCTGAAACCTGCAGGAAGGCTCTCGGTGTGCGTGTACCGCGCAAAAGATCTATAATTCCAGCAATCAGGCATGGGGAAAGCCGTTAACTGACGGCTCACTAAATTACTAAATGATGGTTAGCATAGAAATAACCTTATTTTCTGTTCATGAAGCCAGTGATTTATATCTATACTTTTAATATTGCTGATATAAGCCTGTACTTTTGTCTTTGTAATTGCGGCTTTAAGCTTAGTTTAGTTAGTGAAATTTCTTCAACACTTAAAGCCAGGGGATCTTACAGCCAATTCCCACCCACCCTCCCACCCACTCTACGGCATGAGATAGTGGATAGCGTGATCTTTAACCCCCCGAGCCCATTCTGTGCTACATTGTGAACAGTTATCATCATTATCACTAGTATTAATGCTGCTATCGCTTCATGGTGCATTTGGGGAGTCTATTTTGGTGCGTGTTTTTGTCGTTTCCTCTCTGCGTCTGTGCTACAAAATGGACGGGATCGGGGAACGGCAACGGCGGAGAGGTCCAGGAGAGTCGTAGGGTTCGTAGGGGGCACTGTTGATGGGAGTGATGGGGGTCAAACGCAGAGGTGCGCCCGTCATCCCGGAAATGTTGTTCAGGCTTCGGGATTTTTCGTAGCCAGCAGCTGGAGCGAGTCGTAGGTTGGGTGGACAATGAAAATGTTTGATTTCCAGGCATTTGAGATGGATTTAACAGGTTTTTGGGATATTTTTGGAGATGTTTTGTTGTTGTTGTTGTTGTTGTAGCACAAGTTAGGTGTAGATAATTGTAATGAAAATGAAATGAAAGATTAAGCAATGAGAGAGTGATTTTTTTGTGTGTGTGAATAAAATAGAATTTTAAATGACAATCAGATTAGCAAATAACAATTCGCAAAGCAATAATAGTATAAAAATAATAATGAAAAGGAAAAAAGTCCAAATGAATCATATGTATATGAAACACAAAGGCAGACAGACAGACAGACAGACAGAGACAGACACAGACAGAGACAAGGACAAAACAGGAAAATGCGAGTTATGAAATATGTCATAGAATTTTATTCTTTTGCTTTTAAAAAATGCTACAGCAGTGTTTTTTTTTTAAAAAAAGCACTCCCAGCCGCACACAGTGGCGATGGAGGTCGAGCACACGTGGAGCAGGTGGATGAAGCACCTGATGTGTAACTCAGAAACGTGAGTTGTGAGCTCAAGAGGGGGAGAAAAAACAAGAGCGAGTTTAGCATCCAGGTGTTTGATCCAGTCTCGGACAGGGACGCTCCGCATTCTATACAACCGCAAGGGGACAGACAGACAGACAGACAGACAGACGGCAGCCCGAGAGCTCTGTGCTCAAAGCTCTATGGCTGAAGTCTTGTCCGGTGCTCTGGACCCTGTGAAGCTCTCGAGGGTTTCAAATAACACAGTTAGATTTATCCTTATCAGGTGTTGCTTATATAAGCGTACATGTGCAACATAGTGATTAAGTAGATGAACGTGTATATGTGTGTAACAGAAATGAGCTTCACGTGGTCCAAAAGCGCTTTAGAGCTTTCCTTCCACATCCGTTTCCATCCAGGTCCTAATGTCACCATGGTTTCATAGTTTTTTTTTCTCCAGTCAAAACATCTGAATGCACTTTCTTTGAGCATTTGTGCTTTTTATTTTAAATTCTCCAAAAAAGTAAAAGTCTACAAATTAGTGAATTGAGAAATTGGGACGTTTCGTGTGGATCGAATTGGATAAAGATTGGTTCCACATTGGATCTTGATCAATAAGATCTACAGTGATTAGTCACTTCTAGCACGATTACCAGCTTTGTCAGGAACACCTACCACACAGGTCACTTTGTAGGTCAGGAATGGAAATTTATTAGCTAGCCCACCAGGAAGTAAAAGCTCCAGTGTGATTTTGGTAAACCTAATTGATGTAAAGGTAAATCTAAAAGTGACGGATAACGTAATCTAATAACATATGATGAGGTTGCTATAATACTGACAGTACTATATTAATTCCTGTGTAGGGGACAACTCGAGTGTAGTCTAACTTTTCTAAGAACATGTCTGGTAGCACACTGGCTCAGTGGTTAATATGTTGGACTACTGATTGGAAGGTTGTGGGTTCAAATCTCACTACCAAGCTGCCACTGCTGAGTCATTAAGCAAGGTCCTTAACCTTCAACTACTCAGTTGTATAAGTGAAATAAAATGTAACTTGCACTGGGTAAGGATGTCTGCCAAGTGCTATAAATCGTGATGTTTTTATACACATAAAATACATTATTTATTCTGGTTAGCGTCTTTATTTTTACTCCACACAGCCGTTTTGTCGTTGTTTCTGATTCCGAAAAGGTCGCCTGTCATCGGCGTACGCTAAATAACCTACCTAAAACCTGACGCATGTGTTGGATTCAGAAAGGTGTCGGTGAACGGATTCAGAAAGTGTCGCAACGGAACAGCATTTGCCCTGTAGTCGGGTTGAGCATGAGCTCGAATCCTGGTGATGTCGGGAGACCAAGGGAACAAAAATGGCTGGGCATACGCTTTCTTTCTCCTGTCAATCTCAGCTCATGTATGTGGAAGAGGGCAGAAAGTGCTTTCCTCCGAGTGTGTTACACTAGCTATGTTTCCATCCAAGTTAGGAATTTAACTTTTGCGGGAAAAAAAATCGCGTTTTCGATTAAAGCACTGTAAAAAACGTTTGCGAATAAAGCACCGTTCCCATCCCATGTGTCCAAGAAAACAAAATCGTCACTTCCAGGGTAACTAGCACAGAGTAT
Organism: Ictalurus furcatus; assembly: GCF_023375685.1. Taxonomy (NCBI): domain Eukaryota; kingdom Metazoa; phylum Chordata; class Actinopteri; order Siluriformes; family Ictaluridae; genus Ictalurus; species Ictalurus furcatus. Next base: position 35,272,045 of record NC_071256.1, read on the forward strand.
CAATACAAAACAAAGTTGCCGCACCCGGGGAAGCCACTGTGGCACTTTCAATATAATATATTACTTCAGAGATCGCAAATGTAACACTATCACAAACCTCATGTTATCTTGCGATCGGAGGCGGAGGCCTGATATTTGGGAACGGAATCGTGGGAGACAGTTCTGGGAGGTAATTCTACCAAATCATTTCGATGACAGACTTGGCTCAGGCATTTCAGAATGATGAAAGCAACATCTGAGATGCTGTTCAACTGGATTTGTTTGTTCAGTTATGCGACCCACTGCGCCCCAGTTCTGACAGAAAAACGCATTGCCATCGGCCTGTATAATTTGGCCACATGAATCCAATCGCATGATTTGCTGAGGCAAAGTCACATGATTTATTTATTTTTTTAATGCGAATCGAGGAATATATTCGGTAAACGTGTTTCCATCAGAGTTTATGCGCATGTCTTCTAATCAAATAAACAAAAATGAATCTCCTCAATCGAGAATAACGTTCTTTATGTGCATCTGGTGTTTCGATCCAGCGTTTTTCCAACAAAATTTGCATAAATATACGTGGATGGAAGCCTAGCTGCTGTGATGCAGCATAAGGAGCAGTTAAAAAAAATATGTGGTCAGCTGGCTTCATGCCTTTTGGAGGAAGCATACATTAGCCTTCAGCCTTCCCAGTTGGTAACTGTTGTAGGTAACTGATAGGGGAAAGCTGTCTGGTGGGTGGGAACTGGCAGGAGAAAATGGGAAAAATCCAACAAATGCACACCATTCTACCTCTATCTATCAGTGGAAAGGAAGCACAACGATCAGATATTATTTATGTGGAGTGATTCTCAACATTGTATGTGTTGTACCAAGTATATCAGGGAAGCTAATAAACACAGTCAGTAAACGAATACCTACAAAGTGATCTAGCTCTTATTTATCTTATCATCTGCCAGGTAAAGGTCATTGCTGGATGAATTGTTTGATTTTTTTGTTTGTTGTTGTTTTGTTCCATCTGTGGCACTAATTAGTAATTCAGCTTGGGAAAATATGCAAAGAAACGTCCGGTGTTCAAAAACGTTTGACTGGCAGAGTGTGTAGTGAAACCATTTTTAATCCAATTATTATTCCAATATCAATGTTTTTCAACAGTAGATTTTTTTTCTTCTTCTTTTTAGCAAGACAGGAAGCAGAGATATGTCATATAAGAAATGATCTAATTTCTACTTACAATTTTCTGAATCAACTCCAAGTTCAGCACAGAAATTCCGATCGTATATAAGAGAAATGTTGGAGAACTCTTTGGTTCCTTCCCAAATAGCCCTGTTTTGTGTTTCGTTGCTGTGTTCTTTGTATCTGAATGTAATACTCAATCTGAGCATTCTGCGTGTTTAACAATTCTTTTTCAATATTTCTGCCCCACACATTGCTTAGTTAGTTTGGAGAACGGATGAGGAAGGAAAGACAGCAATATTACATCATCGACAGTTCATTCTGTACACAAGAGGACTCCCTCCACACTGACACACAACCACAATGAGCAAAGATTGATATTTTTGTTGTTTGTTTGTTTTGTTTTTTAAAGTGGATGTATAAGAGGAGGAATAGTGATCTGGTTAGAAAGTCCTTGGTGTCAGTTTGTCAGCAGTCTTTATTTCAGTCCCTGGTGTGATGCTGGTCAGTGCTGAGGCATGTGGGAATCAGTGTGTGTATGTGTGTGTTTGTGTGTGTGTATGTGTGTGTAGGTGTGAGACTGTCATTTTCGCACTGATGACAGTCACCCAAACTCCTACAATAAAGACTTCAGCAACCACGCAGCAAAGCATGCTGGGTAGCAGAAGCCAGATTAGAGTCTGCATGTTCCTCAGCCTAGCCCTGAAGGAGTTTCCATTGAAATATACTGTATTTAGTTCATCTATCTATCTATCTATATATATATATATATATATATATATATATATATATATATATATACATATATATATATATATATACATATATATATATATATACATATATATATATATATATATACATATATATATATATATATATACATATATATATATATATATACATATATATATACACTTCTACGTGTGTGAGAAATAATGTGCATTATGCATTTTTATCTGTTTAACGTTGCGGAATATGTAATGAAACAAGTTAGTTCCTGTTCTCACGTTATAGTAGCTATAAATAGTTGTTCCCTCACCAGCCTCGCCTTTCTCTCTGTCTTGAAGTCAATAAGACAACGCCCCCCCCCCCACAAACAAAACAAAAAAAAGACGCAGCTTCTCATCTTATTTTTATACAGTGATTGGGTATCGTTAGCATAGAAACAATAATGAACGAGTGCATTCATATAAACCTGTGATTTGCAGCTGCACAACTGTCAGGGCTGCTGTTATAGAGAATGAATCACCCCCTCTGACCAATCAGATTTGAGAATTCAAGCAGCGCTGTGGTACTGTAGTGCATAATATGAACTCACATAGAAAATGTGAGTGGTGCTTCTTCGTGCAAAACATTCACGGGCCGTTCAGTAGAGGGAGCTCCATGTGGTACGTATTAGCCGAAGTGTACCTAATATGACCTATATTTAACCTTGTGCACGTGACGTCACTAAAATTCCCATAATTCAATTCTCCTCATGGAGCCGATTGTTTTGCTGTATGAAACGGCTGCGGTAATTATAACTGCTGGTTAAGTTTTATCTCTGTGTCTCTCTTTGTTTCAAACGGTCTGTGTTTGTATCTCTCTCTATCTCTGTCTGTATGTCTCTCCCTATTATCTCGTTGCCTCTGCCTGTCTGTCTCTCTCTCTTACTGTCTCTCTTCCTCTCCCTCTCTGTTTGCCACTGTCTCTGTCTCTTTCTGTACACTCTCTCCTTCTCTCTCTCTCTCTCTCTCGGTCTCTTTTTCTATCTCTCTCTGAATTAGTGTGTTAATGAGGCGTGAGATCACATGACTGGCCCCGGGAACTCGCTTTCACTTCTGGAATCTAGAACGGAATTTGCCGGCTGACTAAGCAGAATGTCCATCGCGGACAGATCATGCAACATGCAAGCCCCGGTTCCAGCTGGACCAGACGTAGAGGAGGAAGCGGCTTGTGTATTTCTTTTATTTTTGCTGGGTAGATGTTGGATTTTTACTGTCCTGCTTATGTACTCTATTCAAGAAGCATCACACAAACACACAATATTTAGATGTCTGGTGAGAGTTGTAGATGAAGAGTCAGGAGTTAAATGTTATTAATTATTTGCGACTAGGTCTATGTACCATGATCTCTCGGTGCTTAATTCCTCTTGGATGCTGATTTGAATTGTTTACAACAAAAGCACAGCGGACCTCTGCATATAACAGCTCAGTGTTTAAAGCTTATAGCTAAGCTCCATCATGCAAGCAGCTTTTCTCATTGTACAGCCTGCTCTGCGTGTGTGCGTGTGTGCGTGTGTGTATATAAGTACGTACCTCAGGTCAGACTTTAGTAACACTACGGGCACTGTAGCGCCGGCCTGAGGGTGTGATGGGAGATGGGTAAAGTGAGGGCGAAATATTAGACCTGCTACAATTGAGCTGATTCAGTCGTAAATTTAATATTCAATAAAAAGTCAACATCGGAGGAACAGCTCGAGTTTAAATGTTTAATAACAGTTCCAAATGCTCATTGGGTGGATTTTTCCATACACATACACCGCAGACGAATATATACGTTTCAAATAACACGTTTTGCACACTAATCGTGCTGTAAAAGTTATTTACATTATTCCACGTTTTTCCGCCTCTGAGGTTAAACCATCTCGCCCCTTACATTAAATCAGGAAACAGGATTACCCCATCGGAATCGTACATTCTTCCTGTTTCTGATAGAAATCGAGCTAGCTACAGTCTGAGCTGATAAATTTACTGCAGATGTAGAAAAAAGGTCAGGTTTTATAAAATAAAAAGCTATTTAAGCATGTCATTTCATTTAATAACTAATTCATGCTACACCACTGGCGAACACTGTCCCCCTGAAGACTTATTAATTATTAAAATTATTTAAATGAAATTGTAAATTTATGTTTTTCCCCCCCTTTTGACTGTAAAAATGGAAAAATCGATGCACTCTTTCAGCTAAGATAAATATACGGCCTATATTTTATATTTCTAAACTATATTAGAAACTATATTAGAAAACATATCAAATATATATATATATATTTTTTAAATGTATCTCCTATATTCCGTTATCTTCTTTATTTCTAAATAAATTTAGAAAATATATTAGAAAATATACACATATAACCATGAATATACGCATCATTTCAGGGCACGCCAAATCATAGAAAATATTGATGTTACATAAAATAATGATTTAAAAAAAAAAAAAAAACATTTTTACGACTGAATCCAGGTTAATATTTGCAATATCCATAACCAATGGATATTTCTCCATTAGAAGGTAGGAAATGCGCATGTGCATGGGTGTGTCATGATACACACAAAGCAACAGAAAATAAAAACAGCTCCACAAATCCATTACACACACATTTAACACTACTGTTATAATTTTTGCGGATATTGTTATAATATGAAGTTCCACACGACAGTGACACACACAGTTCAATGATACACACTTGGAAAAAAAAACAAAACAACAACAACAAAAACAACAATATGGAGTAGAAAGTAAAAAGCATGTATGCTGAGATCATACATGAAAAAAGCGGTGTGTGATCATGAGAGGAGTGTACAATACTCTTTCTCATGAGTCCCACACACACACACACACACACACACACACACACACGCACACACACATGCTCGTTCCCCAAAGAGGTTTTGTACATTAGCAGAAAAATAAATCTATTCCTCCAAGGAAACTGCACGTTTTATGCATCCTTGACCTCAACCTCACGTGATGAGAATAAATCTCTCATGCACGCTGTTCTGAATGGTTACATTAATCTGAGTCAGGGCTCTGACCCGCAAAAAGCACCATGACATCAATAAGTGTCAGTCAGAGACCACCAGCCGAGAGTGGAGGAGAAAAGGGGAGGAGCTAGCGCTGGAGAGTGAAGGGAACAGGACTGCTCAAAGAAAAACTCCACCATGAATGATTTGCATATTAATCGTAAGAATTGTCATCCGATCTTCAACAAAGTTCACATGTTCTTTCACTGACTCAACAGTTTCCCACAATGCAGTTCGACTACTTGCTGATAGTGGTGCAGTGGGATTTAGCCATCGCTTTATTTCTACCCTAAACAGAGCAACGCAGTGGCGCGTTAGTCCTGTAGTCTGTCTGGTCTGTACACTTTAATCAAACTTCCCAATCCTCAACTTTCATGCTAATACCTCCATCAACACCATCGCACTCGTCCTCTCATAGATCACTCGCTGGCTGATCCGAGGCTCTTCTGTAACTATAGTTGCATTGCATTCTGGGACTTTGAGTCCAGCTTTTGCACCGACATCTCCTCTACTTCTGTGCTGGATTTCTCCTTAATATGATGCTGGAGTGAAAAGAAGCTGCTGCGCTTGATTTTAGGAGCGAACAGCAAAACCTGACTGTTATCACTTACAGTATGTTTAAAAATGTTTTCATCACTTTTCCACATCTGGCTGTGATGTCAATGCAGCAGATACCCACTAGCAGCTTTTCACAGGAATAACGAAAATACAGCAAAATAGAATCACTGTCGCTAAACGCATCATAATTATATCAGTATAAAACTACTTAATGTGTTTCAGGGTGGAGTTTTTCTCTCTCATGCTATGAGAACCTGAAATAGCGCTTTTAATTTATAGATAGATCACTTTTCCTCCCTTTCTCTCAGTCCACTTCTTCTTAAAATCAGTGACCCAAGCAGAGTGAGAGCATTGATGTGTCCGATGCAGCAGAATGGTCAGATATAGGACTCGGACACCGGACTGCGGTCAGACTCTCAGTTCTCAGTTCTCCAGCACAGTGACATGAAGCAATTAGTTCATTCCATTTGATGAATGTGATTATCAGATAACGGCTACAAAAACCCTGTAATTACATTTCCATGCTGTTTTATCTGACAAATATTTACAGTGGGAGAAATAAGTATTGGACGCATCAACCTTTTTTTTTTTCGGATTTTTGCGGCTAATGGCCCCAATGGTGCTTACTGGAAGATTCAGAAGTTTTGAAATACATCTGTATCCGATTCCATCAATATGTTTCACAGCAATAAGGTTGCGAAGGTCTTGGGGCTCTTTGCTTTTACCCATCATGAGATGTTTCTTGTGTGACACCTTGGTAATGAGAAGCCTTTTTATAGACCATCAATTTACTAATCCAGCTGATATTAATCTGCACAGATAGGGGGTGTAATTACTTACGGATTTCAGCTGGTTCCTTGCCTTACCTTGCCTCGGAGAACTGCTTTTTCTTAGCGTGTTCAGTACTTTTTTCCCCGTGTCGTTCCACTTTATTACACATAACTTTATTTATGGGCTTTAATGTTGTGAATTCGTTATATGTGTGGATTTCTTGAGTCAATACTGACGTCTGGTGAAAATTTCATGTGAATATCCTCATTGGAAATATATTCACTGAAAAAAATGTTGACACGTCCAATACTTATTTCCCACCCACTGTGTTTCAGTTCTTGATTTTACGGCTCACTTTAGTGAGCAAATATTTTTAATTCCACGAAAAAGATAATTCGTATAAAAGGAAGGTTTTTGAAAGTTATTTTAATTTTAAAAATGAAACAATGCTTCAAAAATTCTTGTATATAAGTGCACACAAGTTTTAACATCATAAACTGCAAGTGAAAATATCTTAAACCGGGGTGAATTTATGAAATCGCACAGCTTTAATAATCTTGTATTAGTTTTAGTATAAACTCATAAAGAAGATGAACTTGATCAAAATTTTTTTTTTTTTTTTTTTTTGCCCTGCAAAGTCAAATACGTCTGAACTAACTTAATAAAGATTAGCAACGTACTTAGCTGTTTTCCACACTGCACATTCAAAACTGAGAATTGCACCATAACATTGCGCAATGACACCGTTTTTAATTTTAGTCCTGAAAAACAAAATTTCTATTTTACCAGCTTATACTAGCTACAATGAAAAACGGTAGCTATGTCATCATTGATAACAAGACGAAAAAGTTCAATTTGCAATTTTTCTAAATTACTGCGGATTCTCTGAGATATGGGCCAAGACGCAAGATTCTGCACGTGTGACTCACCTTCTTCTGCTTTGTGACAATGTCTACTGTAAAAAGTGCTATATAAATATTTTGTGCAGAGGAAAATGGCATTTATTAATTAGAAAAGCTTAAGCTGGGGATGAAACCGAGTCAAACTGGAAACCTGTTTACATCAGGACAGCCTCGTCATGTACCATACTTGCCAATGGTTTTACTCATGACGGCACATGAGCTAAGTGCACCTCACACCTCCAGGGTTGAGGGTCAGATTCCTGTCGCTGCCCTGTGTGTGCGGAGTTTGCATGATCTCCCCGTGCTGCGGGGGTTTCCTCCGGGTACTCCGGTTTCCTCCCCCAGTCCAAAGACATGCATTGTAGGCTGATTGCGTGTCCAAAGTGTCTGCAGTGTATGAATGGGTTTGTGAATGTGTCTGTGTGATTGTGCCCTGCGATGGATTGGCACCCTGTCCAGGGTGTCCTCCATGCACCCTGGGATAGGCTCCAGGTTCCAAACGATCCGTGTGTAGAAAGGATAAGCGGTACAGAAAACATACGGATGGATTGATGGATGTACATGAACTGAAACATTGATCTGTGCAGGTGTAGGAAGCCCAACCTCAATAAATACCTGGGGCAGTTTAGGGCTGACCACAATGACCCGAATCGAGCAGTAATGGGTGCGTGTGGCTTAGCGTGTGTAACGATTGATCAAGGGTTTGGCAAAACGAATAATGAAAAGATCTTACGCATTACTGTAGTGCAGAATGAGAACCTTGCTGATCTCTGGTTACAGCTATGATTTAGGAGTTCAGCTTAAACAGCAGCGTGGAAAAATCAATGCTGTGTTATCGAAAGGAGTGCAAGGGGGAACTGGTGAACTGAAGAAAGAGAAAGAGAGACTGCAGTGTTGAAGTGCTGTATCGCTCCGGCAGAGGAGATCGAATACAGTGCGCTCGGGTCAGACCGCAGTCAGGAGCGAAAGCAGAAACTGATGGGGTTTTTTTTTTTTTTTGCAATCGGAGCAAAAATGGTGCATCGGCTTCTCCATCAAAACTCTCAACGTGCTCGAATAGCAATGATCAACATATCACCTCAACCAATAAGCACTTTACAGCAATAAAAAACAAACAAGAGGGAAATAAATGAAACCAAAGAAAATGAGAAGGAACACAACAGTATATTGAAAAACATATATTTTAATAATAATAATAATAATAATAATAATAATAATCTCAGTGCATCTTGGGAGCATGACTGGATGTCTGGATGTCTGAACCTCAAATTGAAACTGATAAAGCTGACTAAACTGCAGTTATCTTGAGATGATGTGTGTAATGGTTCATAATTTCACACTTTTTTGTAGGTTATTTCCCCCCCCCTATCGTCCTGCTCAGTCCCAGAATGCTCTCTTCCACTGTTTCCATGGCGACAGTGGGTAAGATGGAGTGTCGGAGGGATGGGGGGGAATGGAGGGATAAAGTCAAATACCAAGAAAACAAAAACATGGACTTAAACATGGTAGAAAGAAAAACATAATGTACTGATTTATAGAATATACACAGCACTTGCTAAAAGTTTGGAAGCATTGCAAGCTTTGTAAAAATGTACATTTTTTAAGTACAAATAATGGGCTGTAAAATGTTCACACAGAACAAATGTGTTTGACTAAATGTCTGCAGCAACAGGGCCATATTCAGAGTTGTCCAAAAGTTATGGTGGGAGCACCATTCAAATCGATTGAGTTTTATTTATTTGTATAGCGCTTTTAACAATGGGCATTGTCCCAAAGCAGCTTTACAGAAAAATAAATAAATAAATCACCTGTATAGATTTTATTTCTCTGCGGTTGCCAGATTTTTCTTGAGTAGAATCGTCCAAGAGGTGTTTTTTCAATAATATCCAAACCACAGACTTTAAAACACAAGAACGTGCCTTTGCCATTTGGGATAGAAAATGCAGACTGAAAAAGGAAAGAAACTAATCTATCCAACAGGAGTCTATTATACACCGATGAGATAAAACATCATTAGAACAGATTAAGCAAATGACACTAATTATATCGTAACAACGGTGCATGTCAAGGTCTGAGATATCCATCCATCCATCCATCCATCCATCCATTTCCCATACCGCTTATCCTTCACAGGGTCGCAGGGAGCCTGGAGCCCATCCCAGGGGACTTGGGCACAAGGTGGGGGAGACCCTGGACAGGGTACCAATCCATCGCAGGGCGCAATCGTACATACACGCACACACCACGGACAATTTAGAGATGCCAATCAGCCTACAATACATGTCTTTGGACTTGGGGAGGAAACCGGAGTACCTGGAGAAAACCCCTGAAGCACAGGGAGAACATGCGAACTCCACGCACACAGGGCAGAGGTGGGAATTGAACCCCCAACCCCAGAGATGCAGAGGTCTGGGTTATATAAACGGTAAACAAGCAGTCGATTCTTGTAGTTGATATGTTGGATGCAGAAGAAATGGGCATGTGTGAGGACATCAGTTACTTTGACAAGAGCTAAATCATCATGGTCAGACGAGTGGGTCGGAGCATCTCTGAACCTACAAGGCTTGTTGGGTGCTTCCATTCAGAAGTTGTGATCAGTGGTACAACAAAGAACCGGAGACAAGGTGTTGGCTGCCAAAGGCTCATCAATGCATGAGGGCAGCGAAAGCTATCATGCCTGATCTGAACTGACAGAAGGGCTACTACAGCACAAGTCACAGAACGTTTTAATGATGGTTACAGGAGGAATGTGTCACAACACACAACGCATCGCACCCTGCGGTGTATGCTAAGAAACTCTGGGTCCGACATGCAGACATGAATTTTACACGTGTCGCCTACCTAAAATTGTTCGGGAATGGTTTGAGGAACATGATGACGAGATCAAGGTGTTGGATGTGCTGGAACAACAAGCGTGATCCACGGCAGCTCCAACTTACAACTTACAGGACTTAAAAGGATCTGCTGCTAATGTCTTAGAGCCAGATACCACAGGGCCCCTTCAGAGGTCTTGCAGATTCCATGCCTTGGCAAGTCGGAGCTGTTTTGGTGGCACACGAAGGACCAACAGCATATTAGGCAGGTGGTCATAATGTTTTGTCTCATCAGTGTATTACCAGGATATTACTGCATGAGTAGTGCATTAATGTAATTATCACATGAATCACTGCAAACGTGATTAACCTAATCATTTCAGAACGTCTTCCACGTTTTAGACCACAGGTTCCCAACCTTGGTCCTCGAGAATCTTACAGATTTTAGTGTTTCCCAGCTCCCAACCCACCTGATCCAACTAAGTGGCTCCTTCACAGCCCTTCCTGAGTTGAAGTAGGTTTCCTTAAACAGAGAAAACTCTAAGCTATGCAGAGTTCTCCAAGAGCAGGGTCAGGAACCTGCATGCAAAATATGCGTAACTCTCACATAACTTCTGAAAAGCACTGCTGCACTAGTTACGTTAATTAAATCGAAGGTCTGAATTGAACCTTTTAACCAATGTACTGCAGTGAGGATTGGGTTATTAAATACTTAAGTCTGAATATGTGCCGAAATGTCACGTCCCGGTCCTCCCTTGCTTCTCCTGACATGATTTGGCATCCTTCCACGTTGCTGGCTGACAAACATCCAGCTGTTCATTTGCAACATCTGGGACTCCTTAAACCGAGCGTATATAAACTCGCTTGGTGCTTTGTGCGATCATCCCGATGAAGTCTTGTTATTACCCGAGTGTGCAATATCAAACCTGTTTCGCTTATTGTAACTACGCTTTTTGATTGTGGAAACGCTCACCCGTTGCCTCAATGTGATTATACACTGGCAAGAGAATTTCCAAATGAATAAAACTGCGCTCACATTTTGGTCACGTTTCTATAATGGAACGAGCAGGATCGGTCGAAGGGTCTTGGCGATTTCGTACTTTCGTACTCCACACATCCTTCTTATCATTGTGTCTATTTTAATAGGTCGCTCCAAAAACCAATGGAGTAGCCAGGGCTTCCTTTTACAGCCAGACAT